>NW_017731912.1:64861-66607 GCF_001890085.2 Hipposideros armiger | reverse complement strand
TGAGAAAACTGCAGCATATAGAGGTCCTGATATGTTCCATTAGCTATTATATTTGAAGAGACTAATCAATTATCTGGATAACCACAAATAAGGTGGTTCCAAGAATGAGCAAATCACCTGATCTAAGTCCTTCCCTTTAAACAGATGTATTAACTGCAAAATATTTGCTACCCACCAGCCCAGCTGACCTTGACTTCACGTGTAGATAAATTCTCTTTGAATTGCCCCTGCTGATTTCCCCATCCAACATCTGGCATTCTCCTACCAGTTCTGCAAGCCCATTCTCCTTGATCCTAAAGCACAGAGCTCACTGTAGCATCTGAGCCCACTCAGTGACCTTAACCATCTATCAGAGTGTCCTGAAGTGTTCGCAACCAGCCACCCCTGCATGTCCTCATCTGACCAAACTACCCAGTTGACATCAAGGATCTTTCTGTGGGTCCCTCCAGGCTGAGCACTACAGAACCCTGTGGGTAGATATAATTTAACATGGATATAATATGTGTTTTATGAATCAAGCTGTGAGTAAGGGGGTGGCTGTTGAGTTGATACTAATTGTGACTCTTCCATCCCCAGAGATCTTCCATACCTGGACCACCAATAAGGGTGGCTGTAGGTAAAGATGTCAAATGGGTGATGTGGTCGTTGGTGTCGTTTGCTCCCCTAGGGCCTCATCTCCACATATGCACCTATATTCACGCAGTTTTGTATGTTGTAAGAGCTCAGAGAGGCACTAAGTTTTAGGATGGACAAAGAGAAGAAAGAAGTAAGGAGATCTCAAAACTCATGCTACCTGACCTCAGACAATTTGCAATGTAGTAAGGCAACTGGTCGTAGATCAAATCAAAGCTTCTAGCAAAACCCAAGGCTCTCTTTAACCTGTACAGGACTTTGACATTTTTTAAATTTAGTGCCTTCATGTGGAATGTGTGCTGACCACTTTTCTTCAAGCCCCATCACTTTTATTATTTCCTAACATCCCACCTACTCATTAATTTAGAATCTACCAGGCCCCCGAAGGCTAGGATATTTGCTACTTATGCATTATGTTGAGCCAGAGGGATGATTCTTCATAAATGTGGAACTGAACTGATTGGGCACCAATTTCTAAAAGTGGCAAAATGGCTCCTCCGTTGACAGTCCACAAACTCTATTGTCTATTCAAACACCTGCCTAGATGTTGTCATCATGAAGTCAGAGGGCAGAAGTTTTGCACTTCCCTCACAAGTTATTAACTGGGGGACCTTAGCCAATTCATGCAACCTGTGGAGTTTGCTTCTTCATATGGAAATCGGGATGCATGTTCTAAGTGTCCGAGTCATTACAGCTCATGACTGGAAAATGAAAGTCGATAAGAAGTGGAGAACGGAACCTTGGGGAGTACTTTCGGTGGTCAGGCTGATTGATTTGTTCGAGTGATTTAGTTCAAGTACCAATGAACCATGTACCCAGTTGCCATCAGCTACTGTTCTGCATCTTTTCAGGAGCACTTGTCTGACGAGTATGGGTACATGAGTAATGTCTTCTTCTGGATCCCTGTGGCAGCTTGTTTTACTCCTTACATTGCGATGGGCAGCATCAGTGACTATAAAGTAAGAAACGTTAACACACTCTTTTCATGTTCTTAATGCACAGAGAGCCCTCCCCCATCTTATGACCATCACATTATAAGTAGGTGGTACACCTAATCTATTGCCCAAAACTGTGACCAATCAAGCATTTTAATAAAAATTTGGCAAATATAAA
>NW_017731912.1:61803-62531 GCF_001890085.2 Hipposideros armiger | reverse complement strand
GTAAGTTATTTCACTCCCGTCCTAGGGGTCATGAAAGGTGTAGCCATTGGGGACAGGCTTGACAATTTAAAAATGTAGGTAGAGCCCTTAGCTGTACAAGGTTTGAAGTCTCTGTCTTCCAAAAGTCAGTTCACTTACCACAGGCAAGAGTCATGTTCTCATTCAGTAGAAGTCCTGCCTTGGTGTGTGAAGGTCAGAGGCAACTCCACAGTAGTAGAATCTCATAGTTCTCATGATAAACTTCACTCCTGGGAACAAATGACCCTACTGGGAGGCTGATGAGATGCATAAGTTTAAGTCTCCTCATAGACACACAATGAGAAATATTGAGTAGCTAGTTAGATATATGAGTCTGAAATTCAGTATGTAGGGTTGCATGGAGTTTGGGACTAAAGCTAAATACTTGAGCTTCATTAGCATATAAGTCACATTTAAAGCCATGGAACTAGATAATAAAACCTACAGAGTAAATATAGTTAGAATGACGAGATGGCCAAGGATTTGACCTTGAACTCCAAAATTTAAAGATTGGGAAGAGGAAGAGTCAGCAAATCAGTTTGAGAAGGAGCCTGTGAAGTAGGAGAAAAGATGGGGGACTGTCGTGTGCCAGCATCTCTTCTCAGATACGCTCCTTAAACACTTGAAGTATCAATATGTAAGGATGGCAATGAACGATGTTTCAAAAAGGAGAGAATGAGTCAACCA
Organism: Hipposideros armiger; assembly: GCF_001890085.2. Lineage (NCBI taxonomy): Eukaryota > Metazoa > Chordata > Mammalia > Chiroptera > Hipposideridae > Hipposideros > Hipposideros armiger. Next base: position 61,826 of record NW_017731912.1, on the reverse strand, counting down.
TCAAATGAGAGGTTTAGAAAGTT
>NW_017731912.1:47869-56543 GCF_001890085.2 Hipposideros armiger | reverse complement strand
AGATTAATTTACTTTTCAGGGTCACAGTTTTGGTAAGTAAAGCTAACTATTACAAAACCTTAGAAACACTTTGTGAGTTTTATAAATTTAGTAAAGCAATTTAGAGGAGAAAGTTCATCTGAGGGTGTGTGTGTGTGTATGTGTGTGTGTGTGTGTGTGTGTGTGTGTGTGTGTGTGTGTCTTAACAGACCTACTTATCTGATGAATGTCTGTATTTCTATTTTCTGAGGAAGGGAAGCACAAATCATACGATTCAGTGCAAATGTCCTTTTGCCGCAGGAATACAGATTGGGAGAGTTCACTTTAAAATGGTAGTTTCTAGGGAAAGAACTGGTTTGACTCACGATTTTGCACGGGGAAAGCTTTGGTTGGAAGGGAGTATGGAGCACTTGCTCATTTCAAGGTGAGAATAAAGCCCTGTTGTTATTTACTTGTCTTTCCAGAAACCAGTCATCATCGCCAGCTGTCTACGGAAGGAATATGCACGGAAAAAGAAAAACTGCTTTGCCAAGAGGAAGAAAAAAGTGGCCATAAGAAATGTTTCTTTCTGTGTTAAAAAAGGTTGGAAACAGTAGTTCTGTTAGCAGAGCCATCTTGACCTCTAAAGATGAAGTCTTTTTAAAGGAATGATACTGTCCATGTCTGGGGCCATCCGTTGATAAACATGAAAGGCAGCCAACTCATCAGCAGGCCCTTGCTGATTCATCCTGCTTCAAAGCCTCAGTTAGAACAAGGGTTTTCCTTTGCATAGGATGACAGTTAGGTCTGTTCTGTAAAACAAACACAAAAGAATAACCACCACGAAAGAGGAAGCAGTCTTTATGTTAAGAAGGACGAGAGAGCTTTTTAAGTAGTAACGTTAATTTCATAACAGGAAATACAACACAGAGGGAACTCGCTGAGTAGGGTAGCTCAATCTTGATTCCTGACAAATGGCACATGTTATGGAAGCGTCCGTGAAATGCAACAGGCTTTGGAATCAAAATTTGTTTCAATTCCAGCTCAGCCTCTTATTGGCTGCATGACCTTGGGCAAATTATTTACTCTTCTTACGCCTTCATTTCCTCACCTGTGAAAGGAAGGCAGTAATGACAGCCGCATTTGTGTGTGTGTGTGAGGAATAAGTGAAATAATGTGCATAGCATGTTTGACATAGAGTGGGACATATGGTAAGTCCTCAAATAGTATTTGTTTTTACTTTTATTGTAATTACTTGCAGTTGTAATTCTGAGCATACCTTTTTCTTTCAGGCGAAGTGATTGGTCTGTTAGGACACAATGGAGCTGGTAAAAGCACAACGATTAAGTTGATAACAGGAGACACAAAACCAACCGCAGGTCAGGTCAGTAACATACACAGAAATATGGTCACGAATGCTGCCCAGACCAAACGGTTTACCATCAATCCTGATGATAATCTTACAAATACGTAGATGATCCTTTCCTATTAATCAATGTGCTTTATGCATTGAATGAAAAGGATTAATAAAGAGTTCTTCCCTTAATCCCTCAAATAGTTATTTGATGCTGAAAAGGGCCACATGTTATCTGTGCTCTGCCTTTTATTGAGTGAAAAATAGAGTTATGAAAAGGAAACATTAGCTTTATTGGCAATCAGAGAGCTTTGTTTTGTGACCTTTTGTAGCCTGAGAACTTGCTGAATTGAATTGCCAAGATCCAGGATTTATTCAGAAAATAGGGATTGTAGGTTAGAGAAAAAATGAGTCATTGTCTAAATTCCAAAGCAAAAACTAGAATAGTATGTAGATACCATTTGGCAGGATGTCCAGGCCGAGTTGGGAGAATGATGGACAGTGGTCCAAAAAGACTACCACTTTGAAGGGGAAATGCTATTGATATTTGAAAGAAGCTTGAGGTCAGAGAGAGAGTTCAGGAAGAGGGGTACGCAGTGGTGCTGACTGTTATAGACCTTTCCTAAATCGTCTTTCCATTTCCACCCTTGCCTCACAGAGCAGCCAGAGCAGTCCTTAAAAAATGCAAATGAGGTCTCATGTCCCGCTCCTGCTCAGAACCCTTTCGTTAGAATTGATCCAGAATCTTCACCGTGGCTGCGGAAGGCCCTGTAAACCTGGGCTCTGTTGACCGCCTTTCACAGCCCAGCCCCTGTTCACATTGGCCCGGGGTGGTCTTCCCCCTGCAGGGTCTCTGGGCTTGTGTTTCCCATGGCTGGACTGTTCTTTCTTAGCTTTTCATGTGCTTGGCTCTCTCCTTCTCATCACCTGGACATTTACCTCCCAAAAGCCCTATCCCTGACGACACACGGAGCTAAACTGTAGCCTCCCTTTTATTCTTCAGCGCAGTTATTTCCTTGAAAGTATGCAGCAGGAGCTCTACTTCATTTGTGGGGGTGCGTTACTTGTTTATTTTCTGTTTCTCTCTCTAGATTGAAAGCTCCATGAGGCCAGGTAACTAGGTCCCTCCTCTTTTGTATTGGGGAGAGACAATGTAGCGTCGAGGTCAAGGGATTGAATTCTGAAGGTAGATCCTAGCGTCGACTCCCAGGTTTATGATGTGTGATCTGCAAGCTTCTAACTCTATGCACACGTTAGAGAAACAGGGATGATGAGATAAAACACCTCAGTCACATTGGGTTTTGCTAAGGATCAAGTAATTCAAAACATAGAGAATGCTTAGATCCTGCCACATATCAAGCACTGGGACACCTTTCCTGTTATTATCATTGTAGAGATAGGACCTGGGCCGTACAAATAAGAAATGCTAGCATGTGTTTATTGGGTCCTATGTGCCAGACTAGTGCTAAGGGCTATTCATTTATTACCTTAGTTCAGGATTTCTCAAGCTTGGTGCTGGGGACGTTTTGTCCCAGATCATTTTTATTGTGAGAAACCCTATTCATCATAGGAGATATAGCAGCATCGCTGGTCTCTACTCACTAGATCCCAGTAGCACCCCAGTGGTGACACCAAAAATGTCCCCAGACGTTGCCAAATATCCCCCGGGAGGAGGATTGCCCGCGATTGAGAAAAACTGTCTTATTTAACCCTCACAATAAACTTGTGAAACAGATTCTACCATGAGAGCCATTTTAACATTGGGAAAACGAGTCTTCAACAAGTATCTGTCCTTTTGAATGTTTGGATCAATGAATGAAGTCAAACAATGGACAACCAAGTAAGCAAACTTGAATTCAGCCATGGGCTTGATGATAAAGTCTAAACTATAATGGAGGGATAGAACAATGGAATATTTGCCTTTTGATTTATGGAGTTTCTATGAATCTTTCCCCAGAGCTAAGTGATTCCTTACTTACTTTTGTACTCTTGGCAACCATTTGTGGAAGAGGAGAACATCACTGAAATATACTCACTAGCGCGCGCACACACACACACACACACCCACACACACACAGAGTTTTGGACAGAATGTGAGAATGACTTTTTTGTGTAGGTGATTTTGAAAGGCAGCAGCGGCGGGGCCCCCTTGGGGTTCCTGGGGTACTGTCCTCAGGAGAACGCGCTGTGGCCCAACCTGACGGTGAGGGAGCATCTGGAGGTGTTCGCGGCGGTGAAAGGGCTGAGGAAAGCGGACGCCGCAATCGCTATCACACGGTACTTGGGGGTGACACACCCGCTGTCTGCTAGGGGGATGTGACAGCTTCACAGAGAGTTAAGGAAGCGAGGTTCTAACTGATGACTCCCTGCATAGGGGAGAAGACTTGGTCATCTAGACCCCAAATTCAGTGTTGCGTTCTCTCAAGCCTGGAGAGAAAAAGTCCATTGATTATTAATGTAGAAGCAGGTCACTGAAAATATGAGTTTAAATGATGTAAAAGGTTCATACAGGGTCCTGGATTGTTTAAATTTGAAGATCACTCTGAATACTCTTAAAAAATTCTCCACTGTAGTCTTCTGATCTGCCCATTCTCCGACACATCGTGCAGAGGAATGTGGATGGACTTAATGTTTCCCTCAGGTTGGTGGATGCGCTCAAGCTGCAGGACCAGCAGAAGCGTCCCGTGAAGGCCTTATCGGAGGGAATAAAGAGAAAGGTAGGGGCGGGCCGGCCGAGTGGCGCGATGGTTAAGAACTGGCTTGGTATGCCAGAGGGCCCCGGTTCGGATCCCACATATGAGGGCCAGTGACACTGCCCTCCACAGCTAAGATGCTGAACAACAGCTCGACCTGGAGCTGGGTTGCCATGAGTCGCTGGCGATGGCGTAGGCTGCAGCCCCTGTGGCAGTGGGTTGCCATGGGCTACCGTGTGTAGCCAGCAGCCAGCATGAGTGGCCAGCAGCCGCAGTGAGTGGACGTCCAGAAGCCGGCGACTGATCTGCCTCGCCTGGGAAGAGCGCAATGATGGTGCCAACTTGGGCCAGTGAAGCAACGTCCTCCACAACTAGACTGAAGAACAAAAGGACAGCAACTTGTCTGGTCCCCTTCTCCGAATTCCCCAGTACTGTTCCCATCCCCCCAATTCCCCAATAAAAATCTTTAAAAAAAAAAAAAGAGAAAGGTAGGGGCGGGGCTCGGGGTTACTCTGCGCAGCCCACAGATCGGTGCCAGACGCGCTGTCCCTCTCGTTGCAGCTGTGCTTCGCGCTGAGCATCCTGGGAAACCCGTCGGTGGTCCTGCTGGACGAGCCGTCCACCGGGATGGACCCCGAGGGGCAGCTGCAGATGTGGTGAGGACATATATCATGAGCAACCCAAAGTGAATTCATTCATCTTGTCACAACCAACCTTCAAATCAGTTTTACTTATCGAGTGAAAGACAGCTACATTATCAGGAAAAGCAATATTAAGGGGAAAAAACTCTGATAGCATATCAAAGCCAATTTTTCTTGAGGAGAAAAATATATTCTAATAATCTGATACCCTAAGAGTTTCGTTTTCATCTTAGATCTTCTGGGTATGCATCGTCCATTTTTATACTCAATCATATCACTCTACATTAAGTTTTAAATCTTTTGGCATCACCTGGTACATAATTCTCAAGGAAGAAAAAAATTCCAACTCCAAAATATATTCTTTGATTATTTTGGGAATACTCTGAAATTTGTCATTGTGTACTTTAGGATATATGTCATTATGCTTTTAAATAAGTTCTCATTTTCTATCTTTCTTCCTACTGCCTTCTCATAAATATTCTTGAAATTCAGCCTTTTTCTGAACAGTATCGTTCTTACATTTAGCCCAGTCTATGCTCTGAATTACACACCCTAACCAATAACTCGGTTATTTCCATGCCTGTTGTCCCTCCAAAATCCTTCTTTGTCTACTCCGAATTCACTAATTGTTTCATATGTGCCAGTGGAAACTTCTTTCCATTGTTCTCGTATTATCTTGAGCATTCCCGCTAGTTAATGTTCCCTTGACCTAACTTTAGGCAGGCGATCCGAGCCACCTTTAGAAACACGGAGAGGGGCGCCCTCCTGACCACCCATTACATGGCAGAGGCTGAGGCTGTGTGCGACCGCGTGGCCATCATGGCATCCGGAAGGCTGAGGTGGGTGCCCACACTTGGACCCCAACATGCCCTGAACAAAGGACAGTTCCCTGTACATGGTTATCCCTGGGAAAAGCTCTACCTGGCCCTGCCCGGGCCTCCAGAGCCCGAAAATCACCAGTGGTAGCTGTCTCTCTCCTTTTTTTTGATCGACCTCATCCTGCGCCTCCTTCCAGGTGTATCGGTTCCATCCAGCACCTGAAGAGCAAATTTGGCAAGGATTACCTGCTGGAGATGAAGGTGAAGACCCCCACCCAAGTGGAGCCCCTCCACGCTGAAATCCTGAGGCTTTTCCCCCAGGCTGCACGGCAGGACAGGTGAGCACAGGTGGTGTTCTGTTTCATTTTGGTCTTTGTTTTGTTTTTCTGTTAAGGTGATGAGAAGTAAAAGCTTTATCTTCTCATTTTGTTGTAAACTGTATGGTAATTGTGAGTACTTTACTAGAGAAAGGCCCCAAGCGGTGGGAGAACCCGGCAGGGAAATAAGAGAACGAAGTGCTTATATGGAAGCTGATTCTTGTAAGGGAATTAGCGTTCCAGGGAACTCTGTGATGTACCAGGTACTAAGATGCACACGGACCTAGTTCATCTCAGTGGTAAAACCACTGCCATTAAACCCTTTTGCCATGATGGTCGGATATATCCAAATGAATATTCCCATCTGGTGACTGTGGAGTGAAGCTTCCAGAAGGGAAGTCTAGAAAAGCAGATGTACATTTTTCTATATTTTTGTTTGTCAAGAATGAATCACAAGAGGAAATTTTGATACATAAAAATAATGTCATTTATATGCAAAGCAGGTCAAATTATTATTAAATGCATAAAATAGTAAAAATATCAACGTTTTGTTTTTTGTGGATTTCTGACACATTTTGGGAAAAAAAACTTAAAATCAATTAACGCAGTGAAAGAGTGAAGATCACCAGTATAAAACCCGCTCCCAGTACCAGACATGAGTCAAAGCTCAGTGGGTGGTGTCTCTTAGCATTTTTATTTTTCTCAGTAACAGTCCTTGAGGCTCAGGTAGGTTAGATAATGTGGAATAAACCAGGCCGACCTGGTTCCTTTTAGTTAAATGCTCTGCTCGCCTCAGCAAGAAAGAAGGTTAAGAAACCCTGTGTCTTCTCTCCTTGAAGTGTAGGCATGGCAGGTTTTCTCCTTTTTGTCTCCCATCCCTCCCTGAAGTGAAACGCAGCCTCCTCTTATATCTTCTAATGTTTCCGCTTTAGTAAATTGGCTTCTTGTGGATCGGAGAGCATTCATACTGGGGCTGTCTCCAACTGTATACAGACGTATACACATCAATGAATTCCCGTCGACACTGCTGCTCCCTCTTTGGCGTGCGCCTGTTGGTGGGGGTGCTCTGGAAACTCAGGGTTCAGTCTCATTCTCTTCCCGGCAGGTACTCCTCCCTGATGGTCTATAAGTTGCCTGTGGAGGATGTGCGACCTTTATCGCAGGCTTTCTTCAGATTAGAGCTAGGTAAGAGCCACTGTTTAGAGATAAGACTCTGGGAAACAGCTACATTCAGATCGTGCCTAAAACCAATAACATAATGAACAGGAAATTGTGGTATTATGCCACAAATCAGTTATTGAGACTTAATCCAGCGGTTCTCAACCAGGGGCGATTTGGCAATATCTGGGATATTTTGGGCTGCCACGACTGGGGGTGGAGTTCAGGGGTGCAACTGGTATCTAATAGGTCAAAGTCAAAAATGATGTAAAACGCCCTGCAAGGCAGAGGTCAGCCCCCTCCCGCAACAAAGAATGATTGGCCCCAAATGTCGTTAGTGCCAAAGTTAAGAAACCCTGTCCTAATCGAATGAGGCTCTAGAGGGAACAGGTCATGGCACTTGGGACTAGAGAGTGCCCACCAATTCATACAAACAGAATGACGCACATTGGATTTGATCTCTGTACTCTTTGATAGCATTAGATACTGATAAGGGGTTCCTCTCTGCATAACTCTTTTCTAGGCCTGTACTTTTTTTTGCCTGTTATCTGTCTTTAGAAGCCCCAGGCAATCCTAGTTCTTAAAGAGATGCCTCCCCTTGAGACAAGCTTACGACTGCCCCAGATAGGTCTTTGCACTTTCTGATTCTGCTGGTCACCTTCACTGCTGGTCCATTTTCCACACTGACCATTTTAGCCTTTCGACCAACTTTGCATGATTCCCATGGGAAGGATTCCCACACGGGTTCAGATCAACAGGAAGGGTTTTATAATTAATTAGAAGCAGGGAGGGAGCTATTCCAGAAAGGCTGGCTTCCTGCAATACAATGGAGCCTTTTCTTAAGAGCCTTCTTATGTCTCTGCTTTCAAGAATGCCCCCTCCCTCCTTGAATTCCTTCTGATGTGCTTAATTTGCTGAAACTGAAGTTCTTATTTGGGGGGGTGGGGGAACAACTTTTTATCAGTTTCCTACCCTATTCTGTGAAGATTACACAAAGTACAAAATATTGAAACGTAAACTAGCCTTTTTTTTTGTACAAATGTTAAGTTAGACACAGTTACATTCTTAGCTGCAAGACATTTATTAAACTTATGAGGTTGGCCGAGAAAAGGCATGCCTCGTGATAATTCCTTGCAGCTACGGAGACTCATTCTTCTATACCAGCAGGTCACTTTTGGGTAACACGAACGCCAGCAAATTTTGCTTCAGATGTGAAGACTTGAAGCTAGGAAGGTGGGATGGTCAGCATTCTCTCTCTTCTGACCCTACTTCCTCTACTCATAGGATGGTGTTTTGCGCCTCTCCAGGGCGGAATGTATGGGAAGGGGAGAGGAGATAATACGGCAGGGAAGCTTGATTTGATCATTAGAGCTCTGCTGTGGCACCAGGGCCTCCTGCGTAGAGGCAAACAATCACTGGTCTTTTCTCTCATGGGGTGCTGTGGAGGGTTCCTTGAAGACTCCCTCTCCCCACGCATCTGTAGCCTCTGACCACAGTTTGCCGGGCTGGGTGATGCCCCCTCCTGTTGGTCTCCTGTGACACCTTGCTGTCCCCGGCCCCTTCTTGGAATCTCTTTACCCTTCTAGGAGGTCCTCTAGGGGTACCTCCCACTGGGCAGCCCATGAGAAACAGGTATATTCTTTGCTGCTCCAAACCCTGAAAATACAGGACTGTCAGCCATCCACACCATTTTTTCTTTACACAGTTCCAGACATGAGTCAAAGGACCCATCCCC
>NW_017731912.1:39456-41879 GCF_001890085.2 Hipposideros armiger | reverse complement strand
GCGTCTGTCTGATTCCACCTACTGTAAACTATTATTGAGCAATTATCAAATATTGGATTAAGGTTGCAATAAAGGTATAAAGAACATTCCTTCAACTTGAAGTTTTTGTTGTCTTTTGGGAAGAGAAACTATAGAACCCAATAGGCATTATATAATCAACTTCTAATTGTTATAGTATCAACTAGAATGATACAAGGATTTGAAGCTAAAAACTGTTTTTACAGCCTAAACATAGCCAATTATTGTGGTAAGTTCAAAAGACCAAGTTGTGAATTTTTAAATCTAAATACAGTAATACCTTGGTTTGTGAGCATAATTTGTTCCAGAAACAAACTACTCATATTGCAAGACATCGCTTATTTACCACGTTAAAATGTACTAGAAATGTTTGCTCGTCTTGTGGAACACTCACAAACCAAGTTACTCACAATCCAAGGTTTTACTATATCTCATATCCAATTTTGAAAAATATTCCAGATTTTATGTGTTTTGTTATAACTCATGGGTCTATCTTTAGGTAAATCACCAAAACTTATTCTTTTGTTGTATTTTATATGCAATCGGTGTCATAAACACTGCCTCAAAGCTATCACAATATCATTGTTTTTTTTTCTTTTAGCATTTTTTTTAGTAAAATATAGTTGACATACAATAGTATATTAGTTTCAGGTGTGAGCCATAGTTATTCAACATTTATATATCTAAAGAAGTGATCACCATGATAAAAGCCTAGTAACCATCTGACACAGTACACTGTTATTACAAAATTATTGACTATATTCCCTGTGCTATCCATTACATCCCCATGACTTATTTATTTTATAACTAGAAATTTGAACCTCTTATTTCCCTTCACCTCCCCTCCTTTTTAAATTTTTTTATTATAGCTGGCATTCAATATTATTTTATATTAGTTTCAGGTGTACAGCACAGTGATTAGACATTTCTGTAATTTATGAAGTGACCCCCCAATTAGTCTAGTACCCATCTGACACTATACATTGTTATTACAATATTATTGACTATATTCCCCATGCTGTATTTTACACCCTCATACTACTTTGTAACTACCACTTTGTATTTCTTAATCCCTTCACCTGTTTCACCTATCCCCTTACCCCCTCCCATTCAGTTAGTTCTCTGTATCTATGAGTCTGTTTCTGTTTTGTTGGTTTGTTTATTTTGTTCTTCTGATTCCACATATAAGTGAGATGATGTGGAATTTGTCTTTCTCTATCTGACTTATTTTACTTAGCATAATACCCTCCAGGTCCATCCATGTTGTCGCAAATGATAAGATTCCATTCTTTTTTATGGCCAAGTAATACTCCATTGTGTATATATATGTAACACAGTTTCTTTATCCAGTCATCTATTGATGGCCGCTTAGATTGCTTTCATATCTTAACTATTGTAAATAATGCTGCAATGAACATAGAGATGCAAATAGATTTTCGAATTAGTGTTTTGGATTTCTTCAGATAAATACCCAGAAGTGGAATTGCAGCATCATAAATAGTCCCATTTTTAATTATTTGCAGAAACATCATACTGATTTCCACAGTGGCTGCACCAATTTGCAATCCCATCAACAGTGCACAAGGGTTTCCTTTTCGCACATCCTTACCAACACTTGTTATTTGTTGATTTATTGATGATAGTTATTCTGACAAGTGTGATGTGATAGCTTATTGTGGTTTTAAGTAGCATTTCTCTGATGAAAAAATTAGTAGTAGCAAGAAATAATTTTACCTTGGCCTTGAAGGGACTGTAGGATGTTGATTAAGGAAAAAACTAAATTTGTCTCAGGAAGAGCTCCAAGACACAAATACAAAGAAAATTATCAGGAATACCTTCCTTGGCCTCTTCACTCTGCTATGAACTTCATAGGATATGAGAATAGGAAAAAAATGCAATCATCATGACAAAGAACTTAAAAATCCATTGAGAAAGAGTACACCGAGCTCTATCAAACACCCATAGGAATTTGAGTGAAATTCAAATTCTTAGGAAATGGCAGTTATATTTGTATAATTCTTGGCCACTTTCTAAGCGATGGGCCCATAGGTCAGTGATTTAAACATGCTGAGTCTCATTTTCTGTCTTAAAAAGGGAATATTAATATCTGGCTTATTCACTGATTAACTTGATGTGAGAATCATGACAAAATACAGGGGAAGGTTTATAAATTAAAAACTAATTTTCCTGTAATCATAAGGATAGTAACATCAGCAGCAGTCACAGCGATGGGAGCAGTATTCTGGAAAAAAAAGAGTTAAACTGGTTTTTATCCCATATACATATATATATATATATATATATATATATATATATATCTTTCTTTTATAATCCTAGCTTCCATATCAAAGAGGCCACATCTTGCTAGTATAGCAGCTCCAGACACTGAATTATTATTCCAAACA
>NW_017731912.1:37056-39281 GCF_001890085.2 Hipposideros armiger | reverse complement strand
GAAGAACCTTAAAGCCCCACCTACCCTATGTTGCTCTTTAAGTTTGTGACTCTTTTTCAAATAATATTTGATGGCATTAATATACCTTATCTCAGATATGTACAAGGTGCTTTCTAAACTCATGCCATCATTGTTCTCAATAATATTACTTATCGTGGAACTAAGGAGTAAGGTCAGCGAGAGCAGTGAGCAAGAAGACCAGGCAGCCTGTGACCAGCAACCAAGTCCCACGTTTCGTACAGCAGTAAACTAAAAAAATGCGTTTCCTATGGAGTTGTTTATGTTTCTGAGGACAATATAGAAATTGCTTAATTTTCTTCCTCTGCACTTCAACATATTGGATGCTTTATTGTCTTTTTGATCAAAGTACAGAGTAAGACAATGCTGATTTGAGAGGAAAGGGAGTCAGTTGATTACACAGCAGCACAGTATTTGCTCTTGGGAATTCACTTTTTTTCTTTTTTTTCTTTTTCTTCATTCACTGATTTTCCTTTTCTGTCATTTTTCAGATTTTAGATTGTAAAGTCCATGTTTCACCTGTTGTGACTATAAAGGAAATTGGAAACCTGTTTAAATAATTGCAGTAAGAATTTGAATAATCAAGTTGAAAAAATACATATCGTACATACAAGTTTGAAACATATTTCTGATTACATATGTTTTCTTATGATGCAAGGGTCTGCCCTTATGCAAAGCTAAAACTTCATAAATCTTAGTTTTCCATGTCTTTATATGTCATTGTTTATCCAACTGGTGACTCTATAAACACCTTAAAATCAACACAATCTACTTGTACACTCATATTTAGATGAGTTTTTATTATTGTTTTTGCTACTTTTATTGTTACATGAGTTGTTAAGTTTATGGTAATTAGTTATGCAGCAATAAATGCCTAATACAGGCATATAAATAAAGATATTTAGAGAAGTTGGCTTTCCCAAAGTTACAGCTCACATAGACCCAGAATTTAAACCCAGGCGTCTGTCTGATTCCACCTACTGTAAACTATTATTGAGCAATTATCAAATATTGGATTAAGGTTGCAATAAAGGTATAAAGAACATTCCTTCAACTTGAAGTTTTTGTTGTCTTTTGGGAAGAGAAACTATAGAACCCAATAGGCATTATATAATCAACTTCTAATTGTTATAGTATCAACTAGAATGATACAAGGATTTGAAGCTAAAAACTGTTTTTACAGCCTAAACATAGCCAATTATTGTGGTAAGTTCAAAAGACCAAGTTGTGAATTTTTAAATCTAAATACAGTAATACCTTGGTTTGTGAGCATAATTTGTTCCAGAAACAAACTACTCATATTGCAAGACATCGCTTATTTACCACGTTAAAATGTACTAGAAATGTTTGCTCGTCTTGTGGAACACTCACAAACCAAGTTACTCACAATCCAAGGTTTTACTATATCTCATATCCAATTTTGAAAAATATTCCAGATTTTATGTGTTTTGTTATAACTCATGGGTCTATCTTTAGGTAAATCACCAAAACTTATTCTTTTGTTGTATTTTATATGCAATCGGTGTCATAAACACTGCCTCAAAGCTATCACAATATCATTGTTTTTTTTTCTTTTAGCATTTTTTTTAGTAAAATATAGTTGACATACAATAGTATATTAGTTTCAGGTGTGAGCCATAGTTATTCAACATTTATATATCTAAAGAAGTGATCACCATGATAAAAGCCTAGTAACCATCTGACACAGTACACTGTTATTACAAAATTATTGACTATATTCCCTGTGCTATCCATTACATCCCCATGACTTATTTATTTTATAACTAGAAATTTGAACCTCTTATTTCCCTTCACCTCCCCTCCTTTTTAAATTTTTTTATTATAGCTGGCATTCAATATTATTTTATATTAGTTTCAGGTGTACAGCACAGTGATTAGACATTTCTGTAATTTATGAAGTGACCCCCCAATTAGTCTAGTACCCATCTGACACTATACATTGTTATTACAATATTATTGCCTATATTCCCCATGCTGTATTTTACACCCTCATACTACTTTGTAACTACCACTTTGTATTTCTTAATCCCTTCACCTGTTTCACCTATCCCCTTACCCCCTCCCATTCAGTTAGTTCTCTGTATCTATGAGTCTGTTTCTGTTTTGTTGGTTTGTTTATTTTGTTCTTCTGATTCCACATATAAGTGAGATGATGTGGAATTTGTCTTTCTCTATCTGACTTATTT
>NW_017731912.1:29637-35686 GCF_001890085.2 Hipposideros armiger | reverse complement strand
GCCCCACTTAATTTTGGTATGTCATGTAGGTAGAGACCTGCCGATGCTCACCCATCCCATTTTCTCCTTGGGAACAGACTGGAAGATCTCATTTTGCAGCCTACCTTACAGTTCTTCTGGGACAATATGACTAGCTCTGGATTATAGAATATAGAAAATGATGTATGCCACTCTTGGGCCATTACCTAAATCTCCTCCTAGATCTTTTCGTGTCATTTCTTTTTCTCATTTCTGAGTCAGGAAGTAAGGGACGCTGAGATGACAGAGCCAACAATGGAAAATACTCAAGTCCCTGAGTCACCTTTGGAGATGAGCTGCCTAGAAGAGCCACCTGATCTGCCTAGGACTGAGACATCAAACACGCACACCCTCACGTACTCTAAAGCAAAACCAGAACTGCACCACTACAAAACACGTTGTGGCGTTGCACTACTGAGATGACTGAGGCTGTGGGGTTGTTAAAACAGATAGTTGACAGTACACTGACTAATCTAGTGGATCATGCAAGGAAAAGTATGGGACACACACCGGAAGTAAGTATTCCGCGGATGGGGCGCTGATGCCACTGCCAAAGACCTTTGAACTAGCCAAAGCTGCCTGTCTCCAATCCTTGCCTGGATCGGGAGTCTGTAGGACTCACCCTTCCCACTGTCTTCCTACTTATCTGTGCTGACTCGGGGACAAGTTGATATTTCCTTCAATCTCAATTTATCTCCACCACACTGTCCTCGAAGTGTTGAGCCAAAGAATCCTAACTTCCTGTTGCCATTGCTAATATAAACGTTTTTCTTATTTTGATATTTATTGAGTTATATCCACAGCAATTTCAAAGCAAGAAAATGAAAATCTTCAATTAAATTTGCCATCTTGAAATGAAACTCTCATTGTAAATTTTGGAAATATTTTCATGTCTCTTCAGAACCCCTTTTTGGGCATAATCAGAACCCAAGATGCCCAAGATGCTTTGGGATGAGTCTATCCTTCCTCATATTGTAAAAAACTAGGAAAGGATGATCTGATTTACGTATACAAAGTGTATATTCAGTGAAAGCTTGCAGTATTTGAAGTAGAAAGTAAGAATAATTAATTCTAAGGACAAGGTGAATGAAAACATTATAGTGATTATGAATAAATAATTTTAATGATACTGGCTTTATTCTTATAGTGGATATGAATTTCTCAGCAGTGGCACTATTGACATTTTGCACTGGATAATTCATTGTTGGGGGTAGGGGGTAGAAAGAGAGGCTGTCCTGTGAATTGTCGAGTTTTCAGGGGCATTCCTGCCCTCTAACCACTAGATGCCAGTAGCAAGCTGAACCTGAATGTGACAACCAAAAGTGTCTCTAAGATTGTCCAAATCACCCCCACTGCATTAGAACGATGTGTCTTTAAAGCAACTGTTTGGCAATTTTATCATCTTGAGGCACAGGTGAATGTGAAGAGGGTGTTGCGGGAGGGAGAGAAGGCAAATCAAGGAGATTTCCTATATTTTATCATGTGCAGGTTTAAGGTGGTACTATTTCCTGAGATTAAAAACAAAACAAAAACAGGGAAAGAAGGTGTGATATGGGAAGCAAAAAAGAATCCCCAATTTGCTTTTTAAAATGTTTAAACCCTGATTAGATTTTCTGAGTCAACATGTCCAGCGAAAGATCCAGAGCTTCTGAGTACAGATAAAAGGCTTTTCTCTGACTAAGCTCTTTACTTTCTTACTGTTTGAAGATAGCGTTTTATATGTGGAAACCAACAACTTTCTTCTAAGGCATAAAAGAGAATATTTATAAATAGTAGATTCCCTCTGTAAGATATCTCTTTATAATATGGTACAGCCAGCCAACAAAATACAGCTGGCACTTCTCTGCTGCCGTAATTGGCTAAAGGCCAATAAAAAAGCAATTTGGCCAAGAGGGACCACGTGAATTCAGTGTTCTCCGGCCAAGAGAATTGCAATCACAAGCTCTCTCCAGAAAGCAGTCTTAATGAGAATTTCAAAGCTGGAAAACAGTTCAACCATAATGCAGACATGTCCAGTGGTGAGCTAAAGGCGTAATGGCCACCGTAACGAGAAGGTATCTTCAGACGGAAAGACAAAGCAGGCGACTCCATACACTATGACAGAATTTATTGTAGGATAATTTACTTAAGGGAAAAGTGGGCCAGAGCAGACAGAGGGCCCAACAGTTTTGCACAAATTATTCTCTGCTACCAGACCACTGTTACAGTACCTTTTTTAATAGTATAATTTGGGAAGTAATGATTGACAAGACAAAGGGACAAAAAATGTAGTAGCGCTAGGCGCCTTGCCTGCTGGTGTCTTGTGATAGATGATTGCTTCTGATTGATACTATTACCAGTTGGATATTTATCTCGGTTGTCTTACCATCTATTGCTGACAGGAACATTTGTAGCTACATTTTAAGGAACACAGATAATCATCAACTAGAAAGCCTTGATATTCTTGCTAAGGACAGTGAAGTTGGTCAGTGGTCATAGCATGAAAATGAAATGAAACCCAGGACACAGAGATGGAGTTGGTTCTGCTCCATCTAAATCTAAATCCATCTAAATCCGTCTACATCTAAACACATGTTGTAGAGACCAAAAGGAACCATGAACTGTTTTCCTGGAAATAATGAAATCTATGGATAAACTAAACTACTAGATTACTTTCTCAAAAGTAAGTTCATCTTTTTTTTTTTTTCTGTCTTGTTCATATTATGCAATTACAAAATTCTCATATACAAAATGTCAAGCATCTCTGGAGTAATTATTCTTATAATAATTAACTTAATGTTTGGGAATAGCTACTGATTTATATCCCACAGGGGGGGGGGGGAAGGCTGGGTTAATAACTAACTTAAAAAAAATTTTGCAACTATTGGGTTGTTGGAAAAGTCACGACATATTTTTCTATGTTTTTCATTGCAAAAATGTGTCATGACTTTTCTGACAACTCAAGATTTTATCATGTTGAGACAAAAAACATGAGTGTGTGGATAAGCTGGAAATTTGCTAATGGGGCTATCATATGGAATTTAAGTACATCTTGCGAATACATTTGCAAGGCTGAGTTGCAAATATGTAGAGAGATAGATATGCATAAATGTATATATACGTATAGGATTTTATTGCATAACAATTTGCAGGCATTTGGGATACCCTCTTTCTAACTTTGACACTTTTTTACTAATAACATTTTAAAAATATTTTATTGTTTCTATCGCACTCTCAGACTTACATTTTTTAAATGTGTGATGTTTTCTTGTAAGCGTAAGATGCTTTTCTTTTACTCTTTGTATATAATGTGTTCAATCAGATTGAGCAATACATGTTTTTCATTCCACAGGTATTATATCAAATCCACATCTGTTGCTGTTCAGAATAGTTTGTGGTGAAGCCTTTCGCTCATAGTGAGTAGTAAGAGTTTTCTTCTGACGTTAACATCAATTTGACAGGAGAAAAATCAGAAGCAAACTATGAAATTTATAATGACCAGTCTATGTTGTTATTACTTTTAATTAGGATGTGAGCCATAGAACATTCACAAATCAGGGAATGAAAAAAAGAAAGTAAGCATGAGGGGTAGCTTAATGAACTCATTTGTACTGCAAGACTGAGTCACGATGGAAAATCTAAGGGGGTTGGAGTGAGACTCAGCTCTGTATGCTCACTTGGGCTGTGGTTCTTGCCACTGGTAGGAGATGGCCCTCTTGGCCAGCTCTCCCTCCTACACAATCCCTTTAAAAGTTGGCTAGGAGCCATCCATGGGGATCCTGGACACCTTGCCCTAATGCTTTTTTCCCTGGAAACTGTCTTCCTCCCTCCAATTGTCACTCCACGGGCTTTCTAACTTCTTCTACCTAAACTTCCTTTCAGCCTCATTAAGGAGCCATGAGGTTCTTCCTCTAGCAATGCTCTCTGAGGCTGTCTTGGCATATCTGCCTCCCATAGGAACTGGCCGCTGCACATCTTACCTGAGCTTTGTTTCTAGGAAATAGCACAGCCCTCAGTGTCATCCTGCTCCATGAACAAGGTGAAGCCTTCGGGCAAGGTAAACCCACTCCTTACCTCTATACTTACCTCTGTATTCTAGGACAACTGTTTAGACTACACTTGGCAACATAGTGGGGAGGTTGTGTCTCTCAAATGCCAGGACCTAAGAGCCAACTGATGTAGGCCAAGATGGAGCTGCCAATTTTGCACTGAAAAGCCCTGATCCATTTATGCAAGTCATGCCCCTGGCATGCTTTCCAGAAAACTATCGTTCCTTCTAAAATAACTTTTGTGGGTAATTCAGACTGAGAAATCTATTTTCATATGCAATGAAGACCTTTTGTAAACACTTACCTTTCCAGTTTTCAGGACAGGCACAGAAAATCGTATTTGTATGGGATTTGTCGATGATCACTATGGAAAAATGTGATATTCGTCTATGCACCAAAGGTCCTCCTTTGAAAGATGCTTTGTGTTTCTGTTTGTGATATTGTGATTTATAAGAAGAAATATACAGAGGGTGCCAAAAAAATGTATACACATTTTAAGCAAGGAAAAAAACTATTCAAATTGTAATACTCAACATACACCGATAACAAAAGATGAATACAAGTCACGTTGGACTTCTGCAATGACAACAGGTGCTCAGAGTGGTTACCATCAGCATCCAGACACTTCTGATAATGGTGAACTACTGCTTGAGCAACGTTGACCAAAGTGTCCACTTGTGTACATTTTTTTTGGCACCCCCCAGTATATATTGGTCTTCATTTGTTTCTGGCACAGAACTCTTAAACCCTTGAAACTCCCTAAATAATGAAAGCAGTTAAGGTGACTTTTGTTATGTTTATGAGGTGACCTTTGGACCTGAAGATGGGGGCTGATTGTCAAGAGATTAAAGATTACCATGAGATTAAAGGGTTGGAACTTTCAACCCCACCCCTACACCTCCAAGAGGGGAAGGACTGGAGGTTGGATCAGTTGCCAATGATTTAATCAGTCATGACTAGGTAATGAAGCCTCCATAAAACCCCAAAAGGATGGGTTAAGGGAGCTTCCAAGAGGGTGAATACGTAGACATTTGGGGAGAGTGGTGGTTCTGGGAGGGCGTGGAAACTTCAGCGCCCCTTCCCACAAGCCTTGCCGTCTGTGTCTCTTCCATCTTGCTGCTCCCAGCAAATGAAGGCTCCTCTCCCCTCCCCTGTCCTTGGAATGTAGGCTCCGCCCACCATTCCCAAAGTGGGAGCCATTTTCAAGGACACGGCCTTGAGAGAGGAATGTGTTGTTGAGACCATATGGATGGTATAGGTGACTGAACCCCATTAAGGTCTCAACGTGAACTTTAAGATCCTGGTGGCAAATGTGAAGATCTACTGGTCTTGCAGCACCTATGACAAGCCTCGTAAGTCCCTTTGCTTCTTAAAACTGCCACCTCCCAACCTGGAGTGGTCTGCCTCTTCTGTCTTTCCTTGCCTTCCGTGTATGGGGGCCAGTTTTAGATTTCTCCTGGGAAGCTCCCAAGTTTGTGAACCAGCAGTATTTAAGGCTGTGAAGTTCCCTTTAGTCACCTATTTAAATATATGCCACTGATTCTGATAGGCAGAATTTTATTATTATATATTGTGTAATCTTCAACTTCTATTTCCCTTTCCACTCAAGAGATGTTTAATAGAAGGTTATTCAATTTTGAGGTGGAATGCCTTTTAAAATTCTGCACTAATTCCTAGTTTTTTTGCATGGTTTTCTGAGAAACATTGTTTATAATATTTATATTTTCATATAGAACTTGATCATTTTTGTGACCCAATATAGGATCGAAAGTGTGTTCTCTATTATCAGGGTGTAAAGCTATTTATATTGACATGATATATTGACATAAATTCAGTCTTATAGAAAAGTTGCAAGAATACTTGCATACAAGCAACACACACACACACACACACACACACACACACATACCTAGTAATATATAGTACCTGGTTGATGATTTTTAAAATAGATACATATAAATACATATACATAATTTATTTTTTATTTTATTTTATTTTATTTT
>NW_017731912.1:17807-22987 GCF_001890085.2 Hipposideros armiger | reverse complement strand
AATAAGAAATTGGCAAACCTATGATCAGATTGGAAAATTTCATCGGAATGGAAAATTTTATTGGAATGGAGAATTCTATCATGAGATGATTAATCTCATAACATAAGAAAGAATGCTGAAGATTTGAAGAACAAAATTTTGCAGATTGAATAGATATTTACAAAACAAGCTAAAAGGTAATATACATTTGTTTCAAGTACACGTGGAATATTTCCAAATGTTAAAATATGCTGCACCACCAAGGAAGTCACAAGGAATTTCAAAGAAGTAGTATCTTACAAGTAGTAGCTCCTCTGACCACAAAATGATTAAGGAGAACATCAAAAATAAAATGTCACTAAAACCAAAGAACTATCAATATTGTAGAGGCTAAATTGACAATCCTAAGTAACATATCTGTGGTCTATTGCTGCATGGCAAAAAAAAAAAAAGCAACAAATAACGTACAACAGCAAGCATTTATAGCTGGGATACCTGGGGTGGTTCTTAAGAGGCTCCGCTGATCTTAGATAGGCTTGTTCACATCTCTGGGGCTTGGCTGGCTATCGTCTGCTGTAGGCTACTCTAAACTGGGATGCCTGGGTTGGCTCAGCTCTGTTTCCTGTGCCTTCCATCCTCCAGAGGCTAGCCCAGGTATGCTTTTGTCACAGCGGTGGAGCCATCGGAGCACACAGATACACTCAAAGCCCTTCTAAGGTGTAGGCTCAGAAACGGAACATCATCACCCCCATCTCCCTCTGCTGGTCAAAGTTATAGCTGGCTCTATGGAAGGAGCTACAAAGTTACCAGACTAAGGGTGGGCCACAAGTAGGGGTGAAGAATTCAGGCCACTATGTTGAATAAGAGTGGACACCCTTGTCTTGTTTCTGATCTTAGAGGAAATGCTTTCAGCCATTCACCATTGAGTACGATGGTAGCTGTGGGCTCGATGTGTATAGTCTTTATTGTGTTGATGTATGTTTCTTCTATACCTGGTTTATTGAGGGTTTTTATCATGAAAGGATGTTGTATTTTGTCAAATACATTTTTTTTGCATCTATTGAGAAAATCATATGATTTTTATCTTTCATTCTATTCATGTGGTGTATGACATTTTATTGACCCATCCTTGCATCTCAGGGATTATGGTGTCTGATTCTACTTGATCATAGTGTCTAACCCTTTTAATGTGTGAATTCAGTTTGCTAATATTTTGTTGAGAATTTTTGCATCTATATTCATCAGAGATATTGGTCTNTATATTATTAGGAAATGTTCTTCTTTATCTCTGACAATAATTCTTGTCCTGAAGTCTAGTTTGTATCATATTCATACAGCCACACCAGCTTTCCTGTGACTAGTATTTCCATGGAATACCTTTTCCCATTGTTTTAGGTTTGATTTTTTTGTCTTTAAGTTTAAAATGGGCTTTTTTTTAAATATATATATGCTGACAGCCTACATTTATGTCACACTTTTAAAATTAAATCTGGGTGGCTCAGTTGGTTAAGGGCTCACTCAAGAGTGCGAGCTCTGAGCAACAGGGTCATCGATTCCCACATGGGCCAGTGAGCTGCACACAAGCTGAGCTGCTGCTGAGCTGCCAACAGGTGGCAAGATGGCCCAGCTAATGAATAAATAAATTTAATTAATTAATTAATTAAGTCTGGGAATCTCACAGTTAGAATGCTTTGATTATTTGTATTTAGTATAATTATTGAAATGGTTGGGTCAGATGTACCATTTTATATTTTTACTATACCAATTTATCTCTGCTATTGGCATATTAGATTGATTGATTTATACTGGCTACTCTAGTGTTGGACATGTATTCTTAACATTTTTGCGGTGTACCAAATTCTGTCTGCTATTTTTCTTTTTCTGGAAAGTGTCTGTTTTGTCTTCATTTTTGGTATATAGTTTTACCAAAAAATAGTTTTTGATTAGAAATCTAAGTGGACTAATTTCTTCCTGTACTATAATGATGTGGCTCCATTGCTATTGGCTTTCATGGTTTCTAATAAGAAATTTACCTGGCTTCTTTGTAGTTGTTGTAGTAGAAACATTGACATGACACAATCTGCTACATCTTACCCAAGTCCGAAGCATCCGGGAAACTTCTGTTTGAAGTTCATGGATCTGTGAATATTTGCAAAAGGGCACAGTACTCAGAACTGAGTGGCTCAATCATCTACAAAGTGTTTATGCATCAGAAAACAAAGAGTCGAAGCAAATGTCCTGATTAATGTGCTCGCTGAAATTTTAATTATAGCAAAGAATATTGAAATGATAGAAAGTCATCTGGTCAACTGGTCAAAAGAGAGCAGGAATGGCTATATTAACACCAGACAAAGTAGATTTCAGAGCACAGAAATTTACCAGGGATGAAGTTGGACATTACATAAAGATAAAAAGGCCAATTCACCAAGAAGACATCGCAACCCTAAATGTATATGTACCTAATGCCACAGTGCCAATTATATGAGGCCAAATCCATTAGATCTGAAAGGAAAAAGAAAAGTCTAATTTTTGTTAAAATCTTCAATACTCCTCTCTTAATAATCAACAGAACTAATAGAGAGAAAACCAACAAAAATATAGAAAAACAACACCATCTACCAACTAGGTCTAATAGATATTTATGTAATAACACCCTCACTCAATAGCAGAATATGTCTCTTTTCAAGTGTATGTGGAATATTCACCAAGCTAGATCATATCCTGGGTCTTAAGACAAGTTCTAAGAAATCTGACGTACAAAATAAATTTTCTGACCATAATAGAATTAAACTAGAAATCAATAACCAAAGATAACAGGAAAATCACCAGGTACTTGGAAATGAAACAACATATTTCTAAATAATTCATAGGTCAAAAAGCAAGTCTCGAGGGAGATTAGAAAATGTTCTGAACTGAATGAAAACGAGACACAGAGGAATAAAAATCCTGATTACCCAAGTGATGATATCAATCAGGCAGTTTAGAGCTCTGTATAGAGAGAAGCTTTTCTCTGATGAAACTCTTTCCTTCTTCATGGTTTCAAGACAGTGCTTAAAAATTGGTATTAGCCACAATCATCTTGGACATAATGGAGAAATCTACAAATATTAGATTTCCTCTATAAGACTGTTCTTTATAATACGATATGGCCAGGCAACCAAGTACAAATGCCACTGCTCAGCAGGAAATGGCTGAATGTCAAAAGACAAACAGTCCAAGGTAACCACGTGAATGTGATATTTGGCAGGGCCCACAGAACTGACATCATAACCTCTTTTTGAAAGCAGTCTCCACAAGAACTTTTCACAGACGTCAAACGGTTAAAGCAAATTCTAGAGATGTAGTAGAGACCAGGAAAAACATGAATCGTTTTCTTTTAAATAAGGAGACCAGTGGATAAAATGTGTTTCTAGATTACTTGCTTCAAATTTCTCAAAAGTAAGTTCATTGTATTTCTCTGTTTTGTTTTGTTTTGTTTTTGGGGGGGGTGTTCTTTTTTTTTTTTCCTATTACAAAATTATAAATAAGTCTTCAGAAATCAAATGCCAACCATTTGTGGAGAAATTGTTTTGAAACTTAATGGACCATTTTGATGGTTTTGGATATCTGGCACTTAATATTATAAAGGTGAAAGCATAGAACCTATGTGAGTATTATATGGTTGTAAACCAGAAATTGAGTGTGGGAATAAGCTAATAGATTGTGAAGAACTAAGAATATTCAGAATTGATTTGTAAACTTGGATTGTTTTGACATTCTTTACATTTATTGCATAATAACTTGCTAGATAAACTGTTTTTTCTGATCTTGAGACTGTTTACCAAAAGCATTTATAGAAATATTTTTATTGTTTCTGTCTCTCAGACTCTAAGAATTTTAGAAATGGAAGATGCTTTCCAGGATTTTTTTACTCTGTGCATACCATGTATTGAATCAGAATGTGAAATATGTACCTTTTGCTTATCACAATATTATTTCAAATATGCGTTATTTTCAGTAAACAGGACTTTCACATTCCTATAGTCTAAACACTTTGTTCTGAATTTAACAGCCATGTGACAGGAGAAAAATCAGAGTCATTACAATTTGAAACTACTATGTGTATACAGAGGAATTCATGTGGTTGCTAGTTTTTTGATAAATTACAGAACACATATGCATTGGGGGACAATAAAGTAGGCAATGCTAATTTACAATGGAAAATCTAAGGGGTTGGAGCCAGACTGATGCTTGCATGCCACATGGGGCGTTGGCTGATTCCACTGTGAGGAGATTACGCTCTGGGGCAGTTTACCCTCCCGTACAGCCCTGCAAAGTTCCCTTACTCTCACTTCTGTGCACCAGGGACAATCTATGGGGATCCTCAGCTGTCTCTCACTGGACACCTCGACCTAATGCTTTTTCACTGGTAACTGTCTTCCTCCCTCTAGTTGTCACTCTGTGGGCTTTCTCACCTCTTCACTCAGTCTGCTTTGACTTCCTCTCAGCCTCCTGAAGCAGCCATGTGTAGTTTCTTCCCCTGGCAAGTGCTCTCCGAGGCTGCCAGGGCTAAATGCCTCCCACTGGAACTGGCTTCTGCACACCTTACGTGAACTTACTTGAGCAAGTAAGGTGTCTGGAAAATAGCACAGCCCCGCATGTCATCTTGTTCCATGAATGGAATGAGAGCTTCAAGCAGAGCCGTACCCACTCATCTCGATGGAGGAGTTCATGGCAACCATGTGGTTTCTATCCCTGGCCAACATGGCATTCGCATAGAGGGAAATTGTTCCAGATTCAGTACTTGAGAGCCAGATTCCCAGTGAGATGATGCTCTGTGCCCAAAAGTCCGGATCCGTTCTTCCAAGTCACATCCCGGGCATGCTTCCCCCAAAAACTGGTGCTCATCTCAGAATCTCTTGACTGTCTCTACATCAGCTTAGGTACAGTGTTTCCTCCTGCAGTGAAGACCCTTGAGAGCACTCAAATCCCACCGCTTTCAGGAAAAGCTCAGCAAATCATATTGTGTAATAGGTTGATTAGAGCCATAGAAAAATGTGGTATTATTATGATGCACTGAGGCATCTCCTCCTGGGAGGTAGTTTGGGTCCTTGCTGCAAAAAAAAAGGGGAATGTATAAATTCCCCTACCTAATGACCACCATCACCACTCACCCAACACACACACACACACACACACACACACACACACACACACACACA
>NW_017731912.1:8492-10007 GCF_001890085.2 Hipposideros armiger | reverse complement strand
TAATAGATATGTATGATATTGGGAGCAGAAGTGGGGAGGCAGATTCGGGAAGGGGGGTTGTCACCTCAAGGGGTAAAAAGCATAACTATTGCACTGTGTTGTACAGATGAAACTAAGTCTAAAAAATGTGTATTTCACAATAAAACAAAAAAAAGAAAAAAAAATGAAACAAGAATTTTTCCCACCCCACCCTCAACAGTAGATGGCTGTTGCTTTTTATGTGCTGCTAGGGTCATGTCAAGGGGAAGGTGGTTTCTGTCCTTTCTTCCAGGGAAGATGACTTTTTGCCCATCCCTGTTCCTAGAACAGTATTAGAGATAGGGGTGGGGGTATTTACAGGTTGCTGCTCCCCAGTAGCAGTTGGCTATTGCTTCAACCCCTTGCCAAGATGCAACAGTAGGTCTTTGTGTAGGGCTGACTGGGATTCCTGTCTATCCCTAAGAAGCTTACAGCTTTTGCTCTCAGGAGAAAATATTCTGAGACGTGGGCAGGGTTTGTGGCCTGAGAGCCACTGAGGGGTCTCACAGGTCTCTTGTTTTTCCCTCATCATTTTTATGAGTGCTAAGGGCAGATAAGATGTTGAATAAGGTGTGGTTGGGTAAGGTGTAGTTTCGGTCCACTGAATGACAGAGAAGCCTGAATGGCTAGCTAGGAGCACAAAGACCGACGTGCACCCTCTTTGCGATAGGAGAGTGAGGAAACAAAGCTTTGTGGAAAGACTCTCGCATTCTGGCTACCAGATACACAGCTGTTCCCTGAGTCAAGAACTAGAGAAAACACACAGTGAAACCTGTACTATCGAAGCCCTCGGCGTTGGAGAAAAATCATGTGGCCTGAGCAGTGGGAAAAGAAACATACATTCTCTAAGAACCAGGCAAATGAGACTTCTGATCCCAGAAACGAGGGCTGCTTCTTTCCTGCCTTGTCTCCAGTCCTCTCTACTGACAAACATTTGCATCATGCCAGCTAGCAAAGAAATATATTTCAACGGCCGAGATCCATTTTCATAGAGCAGGCTGTGAAGAGAGCACTTGAAGCTGAGAGGTAGTAAATTGATAACTAGCACAGTGACTATAACAAAAAAACAGTGGAGTAAAGAGTGGGGTCAAAGCAGGGGCCGGCGGTAAGAAATGCTGACTTGGGAGCACTCAGATGCTAAGCACTCATTTGGAACACTGGCGTTATCAGACTACTTGTTTTTGTGTTTGTGGGGTGTTTCTTCTCATTAAAACCTACACATTTACTTTATCTTCTCCCCCTTTTATTTCTATTTAACAGGGCAAAATGAATAAGAGGGAGATAAGTGTGTGTCATCAAACTTGGGCCTTATTATGCAAGAACCTCCTTAAGAAATGGCGAATGAAAAGAGAGTCCTTACTGGTATGATTTAATATCTGTGTCACTTTGTATTTATGATAGGAAAATGTATATTCCTGGGGATGTATCTCCACTTTGTTTATCTCCCCTCCAAAGGAGTAGAACACCTTCATACAACAGAAGAAGCTGTTCCTTGAA
>NW_017731912.1:3675-7981 GCF_001890085.2 Hipposideros armiger | reverse complement strand
TTTTAACTTTTCAATTCACTCTTATTTTTCAGCATATTAATCATACTATGAGAGTTGTCAAAGGAAAATGAAGTTAGTTATTGCCACCTAATATAACCAGTACCTAATTGTGATTTGAATATATATATGATATAAATATATATGATATAAATACACACACACACTACCATTTTAGATTTATTGTAATGCCAATTCTTCTGTGAATAGTTTAATTTATTTGGTATTGATGTATGATCTTGGTGTCTGGTGCCTGGAGTTCGTAGCCTCATGTACTGGAAGAATAAGAACGTGGACCGCAAGAGGCAAATTGAAGCAGTATACAGCTTTATTGCAAAAGCAAAAAGCACAAGAGTACAGCTCTTTGAAGAGGGGGGCATTCTGAATAGAATGCCCCGCAGATTAAGCTGAGCTGGAGACTGTATGTCCTTGGATCTGTAATTTTTAAGTTGTTTACCAGGGGCTGGTTGGGCTCCCACCCCGCTCCCCTTTCTGCACCTGGGCTGGTATCTTGGCTGACTCTGCAGTCCTCTGCAGCAGCCCCTCCCGTCCAGGTCCCTTTACTGCATTTTTTCTGTTAGTTACTGTAGTTACTGTTCTCTCTGGCCTTGAGGTCCATTGCCCACAATTTTCCCATCTCATGTTGAGACTGTCTGGGTCCTAATGCCCTCCACCGCGGTCCTATCCCTGTTTTTCTGTCTCAGTATAATAATATATGTAATTGAAATTGGTTCAATAATTACAACATACGAAAATAACTAACTTTAATGTATGCCTTCTGGTTGTACACTATCTGGATAAACCTTACGAAATATCTCTCCCCAACTTTTACTCGGCCTGACTTACTCCAAATTAAAACTTGATTTCATTTTATTTCCATGAAGAACTCTTAGTACAAACAATTGAACATGAAACCTGAAGCTAGTCTCCTAGTAATTTACTGACAATAATATTCCCTTCTTGTGATGGCAGATATAGAAATCAAGGGACTCCCTGATGAAGAAAGTATTCAACAATTAACGACATATTATGCTGGAGAAATAGTAAGAGTCATCTTTACTAATACGTTCTCATATCATTTGAAATTCATGCTGGGACGCAGAATTCCAACAACGAAGGAATACAGGGACCATACAGGTAGCTTTCCAGCTATTGAGTTTCGCTACTTTCTACTGCAATTATGTCACAAGCCATATGTGAGAAAAGATGTTAGTTAGTACAGCAAATTTTTAAATCCCTATCTGCAGTAGTGATGTCTGCAGGCCAATGAACACATTTCAAAAATGTACATTGATTATTGANCACAAATCTGTCTGAAGACATTTCAATTAACACAGGCCTGTAATTTGAGGTCTGAAAGCCCTGAAGTTGGTCAGCAATAGAAAATCCAATGTTGTAAAAGTCAGTGGTCACACTTTTTACTAGCGTTCCCATGTATAACTAGTTGGGTTAAGATACTGGTATCCCGAAGATATGGTAAACAAATCAACCCACAGGAATAAATAACTGGCATTTTCTCTTTTGAATCTCTCTTTTTTAAAATAAACCATTCTCTTCAAAAATAGTAGAAAATTTGGAAATGTACTTAGTGCCAAGAAGAAAATTAGCATTAGCCCATATAATCTTGCCACATAACAAAAATCCTGGTTCAACTTTGGTATGTTTAAAAATCAGATAGGTATAGCTAAGTATCATTTTTAACTAAATTAGAATTTTACTATATTGCAAATCCTAAAAGTCATGCATTTAGGAAATAGAATAACTGCTTATTGGAAATTTTCAAGTGAATAGAGTTGATAACTAACCAAGACAGTGTTTCTCAGGTCATCTGCATTCTGTTGAGTTTCCAATACCAGAATCTTGGCATATAATCAATATATTACTACTAAGTGAGCAGTGCCTTGAAACTCTTCTGACACAGGCTTTTAGCAGAATCAAATACAATACCTTGGAGGTACTGTGGGTTCAGTTCCAGGCCTCTGTAATAAAGTGAGTATCACAATAAAATGAGTCATAATTTTTTTGCTGGTGAAGGGTTTTGCCTTCAATTTGTAAAAAAAAGAAAAAGAAAAAAGAAAGAAAAAGAAAAAAGAAAATGCACCATCTGAGAAGCACAATGAAACAAAGCACCATAAAACGAGGTATTCCTGTACAGCATGAGTAGGTCGCCACAGTAATACCAGCTGATAATAATTTATAACAGCTTGCAATTCTTGCCTCTCATGTTTTTATGATCAGTGCATGCTTTAGACTGTGCTGTGAATCAATCAATTTGAATTCCTTAAGAGCTCATTGGAATTACCAGACTGCTGAATTTTGTACTGTACATATTTTAAATGGTTCATAGTGTGAGATATATTGAAATTCGA
Source organism: Hipposideros armiger (assembly GCF_001890085.2). NCBI lineage: Eukaryota > Metazoa > Chordata > Mammalia > Chiroptera > Hipposideridae > Hipposideros > Hipposideros armiger. Next base: position 5,615 of record NW_017731912.1, on the reverse strand, counting down.
AAAGTGAATGAGACAAACCATATGACCAAATGACTGTGGACGACTAATTTGAAGTCATAATTGTTTTTTTATTCTCTCTCTTGGATTGTGTAGGAATGGTTGAGCTCACTGCTCCTGCTGCTTTTTCTGTACCTATATCCCAATAGTCATGAAGTTAATGATTTTTCTTCACTGCCTGCCACGGACCTGGGACGGGTAGATTCATTTAGTGGCCCTTGGTTTACTATTGCATACACACCTTTCACCAATACAACCCAACAGATAATGAATAAAGTTGCCTTAGCCTCCTTTATAAAAGGTGAGTTTTCTAGCAACCTAAGAAGAATTTCTGATGTTAATATTTGGTTCATTTTTCTGCAGATGTGTGCACTTAATTTGCATTTCAGTTGGTAACCTTGTCAATTGTCAAAATTTCTAGATTATGTGAAATGTGAATATATTTTCCCTTTGTTGGAAGTAAGAGGCCATCACTCAATATCTATATAAAAACTGTAAATGTGTTTCTTGCAAGCAAGGGATTACCACTTGGAGTGCACAGTCTTTCAAACCAGAATTCTGCTGCTCTTGCATAGGATTTGGAGGGGCATGGAATACACAAATTGGTAGACATTGAAAAATAGGAGTGTTTAGTGATTTGTTGACTTGTAGCTGTGGAAGCATTGTTACTAGAATGAGGCTGTTGCTCTAGTGTTTGCTTATTATTATATGTTATATGATATCAAATGAAATTCGATGATGGGAATTTTATTCTCACTTTTTACTACCAAGAAGAGTGTCTTACTATATTTGAAGATTCTATTGAAGAATATTCTGTTTCAAAATGTCACCCTTTGTTGTTAAGGTACTTATCAATGAAAAATAAGAAGAGCGTTAATAAAATAAGAAGACCACCCCTGTGGCAATTTCCTGAAATTAAGGGAGAAGCAACCTAGTGCAGAGGCAAGAGAACTAACTGGACATAGAGTCAGAGAACATTTGACTGAAAGTTCTGCGCTGTGTCTCTAGTTTATTTTGCAAGTCATCGACTTCTCTGAGCCTCACTCCTGCCATATTCAAAATAAGATTAATAATACTATATTTTTCATGAATATTTCAGTTGGGAGTGCGAGAATCCCAATTCATCTTGTCTTAAGAAAAAGGGGTACCTTTTGTCTAGCTTAAAGAAAAAGACTATTAATGCACGACTGACTAGAAGAGTATCAACAGTAGAGGAAGAAACATGTCTCTACTTCTCAGGTTTATAGTGATGTCTGTTGGCTTTATTCACAGCTTGGCTCTCTCCAAACAGAAGCAGAATCTCCAGTTGTAAGCCCTATCACATAAATAACTCCAGTGAAAGGAGTACAGCTCTTTCCCCACAGTTCAAAATAATTTCAGAGACTGTACCCATTGGAACAAATGGTCTATTTTAAATTAGTATTGATCTTGGTCCATCAAGAACTACTCTCATTGGATAGGGAGATAAAGTATTGTCATTGCCCGTGGGTTGGGTTCCCAGGTCACCCTGTGGACCACATCCAAACCACATGGTGTGTGAATGAAAGAAGAACAGTACCACAAATGAATTTCAGGGTGTTTACTAGAAGGAGGACTGAATGTCAGGCAAAGAAAAACAATAATTTTTTTTTACAAAAATAAATACACACTTCAAAGGAGAATCTATAGTGGTCGCCCCATAAACGTGGGCCGAGTTATAACTTAAAAGTGGCTTAGAGCTCACACAACTTTGTGAATATACTGTGAACCATGAAATTGCAGTGTAAAAGGATGAATTTTGTGGTGTACGAATTATATCTCAATTTTTAAAAAGAATATGCAAACATGACTTAGAAGGTACCCAGTAGTAATTTTAAGCACCATAATTTCCTACCAAAAGTATTATGGTGAGGGGAGCCTGCGGCTCTCCCTCCACCCAGTCACTGGAAGTGTATATAATGTCG
>NW_017731912.1:0-860 GCF_001890085.2 Hipposideros armiger | reverse complement strand
TTTGAATAGCTATGTGAGGGCAGGTTGAAAAGATCTTAGGTTTACATGAAGTGAAGTTTCCTGTATTAATTTGAAAACTGGAGAGACTCTATACTCAGTGAAAGAGTAGACAAGAAAAAAAAATTACCTATTGGCCAAGGAAGAACAAAAGGAAGCTTGTTTGTCTTACCATGGATTCTGGATGACAAAGAGAGAGTCCCCCTAGGAGAATGGGTTGCTCTCAGCCCGTCTTCCCTTGAGCTTGGGGTTCTTAACCCCATCAACTGCCTGTTCTGAGAAACCCCAATGACAAGTATAAATATAGTGACTCCGGGCTGGTCAGGCACTGGGGTGCCTAGCAGAAGAGATGATAAATCTTCTATAGAAAAATGCAACTTAGGCCAAATATCTCTGTCCAATATGAGAAGTCAAGACACCATAAGTGAGAGTCAGAACCAACAAAGCAGGGTACAGCTCACCCAGTGACATTATAAAACTGAGAATATAAAATAAGCATGTCTAAAATATTAAAGAATAAAAGAATCAAAAACACAAGAAAGGTGAATGTGAACTATAATTATATATATATATATATATGTATATGTGTGTGTGTATATATATATATGTGTGTGTGTGTGTGTGTGTGTGTGTGTGTGTATATAAATATATAAAGGAAATATTGAAAGGAAGACATTTGGATGACATTCAGGACATCAAGGATAATACCATGACAGCTCTGATGGCCATTCCAGAGAAAGAGTTCCAAAATTGCTTTGAAGGGTGGACTAGGCGCTAGTGTCGGTGCATAGCTTCCCAAGGGGAGCACTTCGAAGGTGACCATAGTGATATTCAGCAAAAGGCATGTAGCACTTTTTCTAGGA
>NW_017736667.1:0-1322 GCF_001890085.2 Hipposideros armiger | reverse complement strand
AGAAATGGGTCTTCCTAGAAGAGATGATATCACAAAGCAAAAAATAATTTTCAAAAATGCGAACTATTAACTCCTCAGAGGTCATGTCTGTGCTCCTTCTCTTTCTATCAGAGAGCAACCTCTCTCCATTCTCTTACTTGAACCACCATGACCCCAGCACAGTGATCAGTCAAGGGTGATCACCTGACCATGCTCCATCAATCAAAGAACCTCCTTCCTGCCCTGGCATGATTAATGCTGACTGGTGGTAGGAGAGCTTGAAGCTGCTCTACAGGATACAGGAGCATTGAAAGGTGGAGGGGATTGATAAAAAAACCCACAAAAAAAAACCAGTCTCTGATTCCAGTCTTGCTGTTTCATGCCTGCCATTCTTGCAGTTTGATTATAAGCACTAATACCTATATTCCATGTTTTGCCTAATTTAATTTTATTTGTGGCTAAGACACTCAACAATCAAGCACTCTTATGTACTGACTAGTACAGCCATAATTTTTAAAAAGATTTTTATTAAAGATATAGTTAGCATACAATATTATATTAGTTCCAGGTGTACACAATAGTTATTCAACATTCATATACCTAAAGAAGTGATCACCATGTTAAGTCCAGCACCCATCTGACACCATACCATGTTATCCCAATATTATTGACTATATTCCCAAAGTTGTACATTACACCCCCATGATTAACTTGTTTTATACCTGGAAATTTGAACCACTTACTGCCCTTCACCTTCCCCCCTATTTAATTTTTCAGTTACATTTGACATTCAATATTATTTTATTCTTTTTTTTCTAAATATATTGGAAAAACTAGAGTAAAAATCTGCTTGAACACAAATGAGAAAAATGTAATTAAGAATAAGAGAGTAACATTAGGTTTTCAGTTTTCTTCATTGCCACAGAAAATTTGAATGATTTGATTAATAAACAATATGTAAAAATATTGTAGAATTTGGATTCTACCACAAGTCTTAGAATTCATGGCATCAAAATTAGGGACTCTAAGTTCTAAGTTTATTTTCCTAGTACATATATTTCAATGTAGTAAGAAAAATATAGAATGATAAAGTTAGAGCAAGATACACAACAGGAAATGTGTGTTAACCAATAATAGAACTACATGCAATTAGTATTAATTTCCTTCCCCAAACTCCAACCACTTCAACACCTCACTTCAACACTTATTATTGGGTAAAAAATAGGGAGGATTCAACAGTTATAAACAGATATTGTCACTGTAGGACTCCTCAAAGCCTTTAATGTCTAACGTACAAATCTTCAAGAAGTAGAATATAGTATGCAGTGTTTCCCAAATTTATC
>NW_017736666.1:0-1261 GCF_001890085.2 Hipposideros armiger | reverse complement strand
TTTACTGGCTAAAAACTCCCTCACAGACAGTGCTGTGTGAGCTGGTGCATTGTTGTGATGCAAGAGTCATGAATTATTGGTGAAAAGTTCAGATCGTTTTAGTCTAACTTATCAATGCAGCTTTTTCAGCACTTCCAAATACGAAATTTGGTTAACTGTTTGTCCAGTTGGTACAAATTCATAATGAATAATCCCTCTCATATAAAAAAAAAGTTAGCAACATCGTTACAAAAGTTCACTAACTTCATTGTCAGACCTCATATTTCATTGCTGAAAAATTAGTTATATACTATCTATGGTTGCAAAGACACCTGGGAAATGGGGGCTCTAGAATTGCACTAATAGAAGGGAAAAGCAACCAGCAGTTAGTACAAAAATATTTTGTCCAGTTTGTGGTATATTCTAATGAGCTAAAATTAATTTTAATGTAGTCAAATTTAACAATGTAGTATTTTTTCCTTAATTATCAGAAAATTTTACTCTACCCCCAGGATATTCGATAGATAGATAGATAGATAGATAGATAGATAGATAGAAAGAAAGATAGATTTTATACATATATATCTATATATATCTATATCTATCTATCTATCTATATATATACATCTGCATACTTATACATACACATATACATATATATTGTCTTGTATTTAAGAATTAGATATTTGCTATATCTGTAATTGGTATTTGTGCATAACATGAGGATGAAATCCTTTCACTTTTTTCTATGTGGATAATCAATTGTACAACTACTATTTATCATCTATTCAATCTTTTCCCAAGTGCTCTACAAAGTCATCTTTACAGATACAGGCAGTCCTTGCTTTGCATGGTTTCTGTGCAAAACAAATTTCAGCTACAATTATTTAGTTAAATAATGTAAGTCATCAAACAACTTGGTTCAAATGTCAGTTACCATGTTACACTGTAATTGTATAAAGTACAAACTTCACAGCTAGTTCTTCAGTCCACAAATCACTACATAAATAACAGATACACATTCTGATCCATGACCAATCACTTTACTTATTTCAAAATCTGTTGGTGCTGCCTCACTGCCTATGTGTTACAAGTTCATGCACAGACAGCAAAGCATGTCATTGTATTGACTCCTTGTCTCCCAGTGATAAACCCATGGGACATTTTACAAAAATGTGTATTTCAAAGATGAAAGCATGTCAAAGAAATAAAAAGTGATAATACTGGAAGTGAAGTTCAAATCAAACATAAATGGAATTATAGAAGAAAAATTTGTCCATGG
>NW_017736665.1:0-1322 GCF_001890085.2 Hipposideros armiger | reverse complement strand
GTAAGTTTCTAACTTATTGGGTAAATACCAAGGATACAATTGCTGGATGGTATGGCAGTAGTGTGTTTAGTTTGTAAGAAACTGCCAGACTGTCTTCCAAAGTGGTGGCACCATCCGGAATTCCTACCAGCGATGAATGAGAGCTTATGTCGATCCACATTCTCGCCAGCCTTCGGTGTTGCACAGTATGTAGCCATATCTCCCCGTCGTTTTAATTTGCAAATCCCAATGACATATGATGTTGCGCATCTTATATGCATATTTGCCATCAGTTTATCTTCTTTGATGGGATGTCTGTTCAGGCCTTTTGTCTATTTTTAAGTTGGATTGTTTTCTTATTATTGAGTTTGTATATTTTGGATGCCATTCTTTTTCAGATACATGTTTTGCAAATATTTTCTCTCACTCTGTAGCTTGTCTTTCATTTGCTTAACAGTGCCTTTTGCAGAATAGGAGTTTTTAATTTAGATGAAATACAACTTATCAATTTTTTTCTTTCCCTGTGCTTTTGGATCTAGAAAGCTATTGGAAAGCCCAAAGTCAAATAGATTTTATCCTGTTATATTCTGTGAGTTTTAGAGTTTTGTGTGTTATACTTAGGTTTGTAATACACTTTGAGTTAATTTTTGTGAAAGGTATAAGATCTTGTCTAAAATCATTTATTTGCACATACATGTCCAGTTGTCCCAGCACCATTAGTTGAAAAGATTATCTTTTCTCCATTGAATTGTCTTTGTTCCTTTGTCAAAGATCAGTTGGCTGTCTTTGTGTAGGTCTATTTCTGTGCTCTTTACTCTGTGTCATTAATCTATCTGTCTATACTTTTGCCAATATCACATCATCATGATTACTGTAGCTTATAGTAAGTCTTGAAGTCAAATGGTGTCAGCCCCCAACTTTGTTCAAATTCTGTTGGCTATTCTGGGTCTTTGCCTTTCTGTGTAAACTTTAAACTTTAGAATCAGTTTATCAATATCCACAAAAATAGCTTGCTGGGATTTTGATTCCAGTTATACTGAGTCCACAGAGCAATTTGGAAAAGACTGACATCTTGACATTTGAGAGTTCCTATCTATCTACATAGAATCTGTCTCCATTATTTAGTTCTTTGATTTCTTTCATAAGAACTTTGTGATTTTCCTCATACCGACCTTGTACATATTTTGATAGATTTATGTCTAAGGGGTTTGATTTTTTTTTCTAAAGAAAGGGGTTTTTTTTTAGATGATAGTATTTTTTATTTAATTATTATTTTTTATTGTGAAATACACATTTTTTAGAATTAGTTTCAGCTGTACAACACAGTGCAATAGTTATACTTT
>NW_017736664.1:0-1322 GCF_001890085.2 Hipposideros armiger | reverse complement strand
GAATCTTTTCTGTGATTTTCCCAAAGTGTCCTTTAATTGACTCAGTGAATTAATAGAAGCAAATTACTATTTCTCAAAGGGTTTACAGTAAATCTTATTCATTTTATCTTTGAAAATACAACAGAAAGCACTGGGATTTCTAGACTAATGGTGAGACGTGTCTTGCTCAGAAAACTAACATGTGTTATTTTTACTAAGTGCTTTCTCTTCTGACTGAAATTAAATTGATACCTGGGAACGTATTTCCTTTTTACAATTTTCTGAAGTACACTAGAGAGAACCAAAGGTTTCTCTTGATTTAAGTTATAGTGAAAGAGAGGTAATGAAATGCTGCTATAAAAAAAAGAAAAATAGAACATGATGTTGAAATCCCTTTGCTGGATCATTTTAGCTTCTTAATGCCCTAAATGGTAAATTAAATATAAGACCTTTTGACTGTCAAAATTAAGAGGTTCTAGGACCGGCTGAGTCGCTCGTTGGTTAAGAGTTGGCTTGGGAGTGCGAGCTTGAGCAACAGAACCGCTGGTTTGGATACCACACGGGCCAGTGACTCTGCACCCTCTACAGCTAAGATGGTGAACAACAGCTCGACTTGGAGCTGGGCTGCCGTGAGTCGCTGGCAATGGCGTAGGCTGCAGTGGGGCTGCAGTGGGCTGCCGTAAGCTACCATGAGTAGCCGGCAGCCAACATGAGCCGCTGGCAGCCGGCGTGAGCTGCCGTCCAATGGCCGACGACTGATCTGCTTCACCCGGGAAGAGCGCAATGATAATACCAACATGGGCCAGGGAAGTGACGTCCTCCACATCTAGACTGAAGAACTAAAGGACAGCAACTTGTCTGTTCCCCTTCCCTTATTCCCCAATGCTGTTCCCTCCCTCAATTCCTCAATAAAATCTTAAAAAAAAAAAGAGGTTCTAGTAAATTAGAAAATATTTCATCTCTTGTGTGCATACCCATGATCATCAATAGAAGGAATTAGGTTTAGGAAAGGAAAGAAGTAAATAATGAAAAGATGTAAGTAAGAAATTACTAGACTTCCCAGTCTTTTTCTAAGAGACCCACACGGGGTTTTTTGTTTGTTTGTTTTGTTTTTTTAAAGATTTTATTGGGGAATTGGGGGAGGGGAACAGCACTGGAGAATCAGGGAAGGGGAACAGACAAGTTGCTGTCGTTTTGTTCTTCAGTCTAGTTTTAGAGGATGTTGCTTCACTGGCCCAAGTTGGCACCATCATTGCGCTCTTCCTGGGTGAGGCAAATCAGTCGCCGGCCTCTGGACAGCTGCTCACTGCGGCTGCTGGCCGCTCACGCTGGCTGCTGGCTAC
>NW_017736663.1:0-1323 GCF_001890085.2 Hipposideros armiger | reverse complement strand
TGTTTTTCCAGGAGCCATCAAATCCAAGTCAAGTAGTTGTCTTCAATCTAGTCATGGAGAATCGAACCAGCAACCTTGGTGTTATGGGTTTGCGCAGTAACCATCTGAGCTAACTGGCTGCCCCTCCTTTCCCCTTTTTGAATACCATTATGACTTCATAAACTTAAAATATTTTCTAAATTAATTTTTCAATTTAAAAATTGATTTTAAGTTCAACTGAATTATGTGCTATGACCAATTAATATTATGATACATTAAAATACCCTTGGATTCAATAAACTCATTTTAATTAAAAATTGTATTACATGAGTGATTACCTTTATCATTTTTTGCATACCAACTTACCCTAGTTTTATAATATAGATTATACTGGTTTCATTATCAGAGTTTGGAAATGTTATTCACTTTCTATTTCTGGAATAGGGTGTATAATAAGGGAATTATTCTTGAAAGTTTGTGGTATTCAAATGTAAAAACATTTAGGCAGGCATGTGTATTGAGGGGAGGAATAATGTGATTATTTCAATTTCTTTAATCACTATTAGTTTATTCAAGTTTTCTACTTATTTTTATGCTACTTGTCTCATCTCATATTTTTCCAGAACTTTGTTTCTTTCAAGTGTTCAAAGTTATTACTACATTTTTTTTAGCTGCTGTGTCAGCAGTTCATTTCTCTTTTAGATTCTATGTTTTGTTTCTTTAATTTTTGTCGTGTTTTTTTATTCCGTCTTGTTAGAGATGTATTCATCTTATTAATCTCTCCAAGGAACAATGCCTAGGTATGGTTATTTAAGAAGCAGGCTCTGAGTGTGGGGGTGGGATTTGGGGGAGCAACATTGGGATAAACACCCACCGAAGGGAAGGGAAGAAAGCAGGATTGGTGAGAGGGACGAATCAGACTGTGATGCAACCTAGAACACAAAGCCTTGACCAACCTGTGGAGGAAATTTTGGAGCTAAAATGTCATAGGGTTGTCCCACCTTGGGCCCATACCTAGCCAAGTTAGTTACTGGTTGCAGGCTGCTTGGGGAAGGCTGAGGCCGGGAACAGGGCCATTCATCCTCCACAGAGGGAGGGGCTCTCACAGGGGAGGCTGTCTCTTGATAACCTTCCCTTTCATGGAAAGGGAATCTAGGCAACTTCTGTCCAAGTCCACTACAGTTGATTTCTGGTTTTCATCACTCTTTGCTTTGCTGTTTTTTTTTTTTTTAAGATTTTTTATTGGGGAATTGGGGGGATGGGAACAATGCTGGGGAATTGGGGGAAGGGGAACAGACAAGTTGCTGTCGATTTGTTCTTCAGTCTAGTTGTGGAGGACTTTGC
>NW_017736662.1:0-1314 GCF_001890085.2 Hipposideros armiger | reverse complement strand
ACCTAATCAGTGTTAGAGCCAGAATTCACACCAGGTTTGTCTAACTATTCTGCCTTTTTCATTATACAAAGCTGCTTGCTCCCTGAATCAATTAATTTTCATTTGTGTATAAACCCACCATAGTCACAGCCTTCTAATTAATTAACAATAAGAAGGTTAAGGAATTTTTCAGAATTTTGCTTCTGCCTTCTGTATTTGTTTTTATAGGACTTCCTCAATTTCTCTGCATCCCCACAGCACCCAGCACAGGGCCTCATACCGACAGGTGCCAGCACAGACTGGCCGACTGGTTTGTAGGTACAGCTAGGAGCTCTCTGAGCGCGACTTACCTTCCTGGCTACCAACTGGATGGCATCATCCTCAAAGGCCTTTAAATGTTTGAGTCGAGACACTAGGATCTGCTGCAGTTGGCTGTAAGTATAGGGCTGGAAGGACATCCTGGTGAGGCCCTGGGGAGCCAAGATGACAGAGGAACAAGTTCACTGACTGCCCTCTCCGATAGCCCTGGTGGAAAACCACCCTCTAGTCCCCAAACCCAATGTCCAAATCCCATAAAATAATTTACACATTTCATGCAGGGACTGCCACTGCTTCCAGCTCTTTGTTACCAATGATGGCCAGTGATATCCTGTAGGGCAAACTACTTTTCATTTAGTTTAAAGATCCTTTCATTCTACTGGAATCGTTTAGAAGTAGAGGTGCTCTAATTGGAGTGGGTGGGAGGGTCTTCAGCTCTGTGACCTGTGCAGGCACAGCTCATGCGTTCACCCATCAGGCTTATCAGTACCCGAGAAGCTTCCAGCTGAAGCACGGGCAAGTCCACAAGGGCAGGGACTGCATCTGCCTTGTTCACTGCTATCTGGTATGCACCTAACACGCCCTGACAAGGGTGAGCGCTAACATATTTTTTAAAAATAATTAAACCTCCAGGGCTCTGTGCAGTTTAAGAGTGCACAGGTAAGCAGAACACCAAGATACATTTGTAGCAAATCGTGCAATGGTGACATATTTAATTCTAACTTAAAATGATAAAAAATTCAGAAACCACATTTCTTACTTTTCCCATTTATTTTAGTTTCCTATGTATTCATTATTGTGAAGCTCCTTGGCACAGCTTATGAATCTGAAAACAGCTTGAGAAGGGCTCTAGGACCTACCAGTCGGCTGGCCACCCTGTTCATCATGATGCGCTCTGGCAGGTCCATGGTGTTGGCAATGGTCAGGACCACAAGCTGGGCCTCCTTGTGAGTGGGCCAGTCAAAGAGATTGTACAGCACGTCTTGTTTCTTAGTCCACAAAAGGTCAAGCTGCCAG
>NW_017736661.1:0-1262 GCF_001890085.2 Hipposideros armiger | reverse complement strand
ATTTTTCACAGAAATAGAAAATATAATCCTAAAATTTATATGGAACCAAAAAAGACCCCAAATAGCCACAGTAATCCTGAGAAATAAGAACAAAGTTGGGGGGATCATGCTTCCAGACATTTGAAAGTACTACAAGGGCACAGTAATCAAAACAGTATGGTACTGGCATAAAAATAGGCATATAGATCAATGGAACAGAATAGAGAGCCCAGAATTAAATCAAGGCATATTCGGGCAGTTAGTCTATGACAAGGGAAGCAAGAATTTACACTGGGGTAAAGATAGTCTATTTAATAAATGGTGCTGGGAAAATTAGACAGACACATGCCAAAAAATGAAACTGGACCACCTCCTTACGCCGTATACAAGAACAAACTCAAAATGGATTAAAGACTTAAATATAAGACCTGGAACCATAAAACTCCTAGAAGAAAATATAGGGTCTAAATTTGCAGACATTACCCTGAGCAATATTTTTACTGACACATCCCTGCAGGCTGGGGAAGTAAAAGAAAAAATGAACATATGGGACTACATCAAACTTAAAAGTTTTTCACAACAAAAGAAACCATCAATAAAATAAAAAGGAAGCCTATGGAATGGGAGAAAATATTTGTCAACGATATACCTGATAAGGGCTTAATATCCAAAATATGTAAAATGCTCATGCAACTCAACACCAAAAAAACAAACAACCCAATTAAAAAATGGGCAGAGGATATGAAGAGACATGTCTCCAAAGAGGACATACAGATGGCCAACAGGCATATGAAAAAATGTTCAGCCTCACTAATCATTAGGGAAATGCAAATAAAAACCACAATGAGATACCACCTCACCCCGGTCAAAATGGCTATCATCAATAAATCAACAAACAACAAATGCTGGCGAGGTTGTGGGGAAAAGGGAACCCTGGTGTACTGCTGGTGGGACTGCAGACTGGTGCAGCCACTATGGAAATCAGTATGGAGGTATCTCAAAAATCTGGAAATGGAACTACCTTATTACCCAGCAATTCCACTCTTAGGGGTTTATCCAAAAAAACCCAAGACATTAATCCAAAAAAGTATATGCACCCCTATGTTCATTGTGGTGCGATTCACACTAGCTAAGACTTGGAAACAACTGAAATGCCCATTGGTAGATGACTGGATTAAGAAACTATGGTACATTTACACAATGGAGTATTACTCAGCTATAAAGAAGAAGGAAATAGTACCATTTGCAACAATATGGATGGAACTAGAGAACATTATACTAAG
>NW_017736660.1:0-2016 GCF_001890085.2 Hipposideros armiger | reverse complement strand
TTACTAGATGGGAGGGGTTGGGTGGGTGGAAAGGTAAAGGGATTAATAAGTACAAATTGGTAGTTACAAAATAGTCATGGGGATGTAAACTACATTATGGGGAATATAGTCAATAATATTGTAAAAACTGTGTAGTGTCAAGTGGGTACTAGACTTATCAGGGGGATCACTTCATAAATTATATAAATGTCTAACCACTATGCTGCACACCTAAAACTGATATAAAATAATGTTGAATGTCAACTACAAATTTAAAAAGTCACAGGGATATAAAGTACAGCATAGGGAATATAGTCAATAATATTATAATAACTATATACAGTGTCAAACTTATTGAAGTTATCACTTTGTGAGGTATATAAATGTCTAATCATTATGTTGTTTTGAACATCTGAAACTAATTTTAGAAAGAGTACACCAAATAAACAAACAAATAAATAAATAAATAAAAGGACAAAATAGAAAAAAAAAGAGTGGGTATGAAGTTTTAAGGATTAACATTTTAACATATATTGAGAAACAATCATAGGATTTTTTATGTGACCACATGACCATTATTAATACATTTCTTACTACTAGACTATGCTTTCATTCTGATAAAACCTCTAAGGTAATGGTTTACTCTATTTTTTTCACCATGCTAATTCAATTGCTGGCATTTTATTCAGGATTTTTGTGTCTATATTCATAATTGAGATTGGTCTGTAGTTTTTCTTCTTTTCGAATTATTGCTGTAAAGTTTTTTATGTCATGGTTTTCTAGTTTTATAATTAATTAAATAGCTTCCAGTGTTTTGTTTACTTCAAAATAGTAACATAGCAATTATCTGATGTAAAAAGNTGTTTCTCCTTGGAGTGAGTCCCTTGGCTTACGCATCTGTTTCAGTTTTGCATATTGCATATCACTTGCTCCATCCTCATCCCCCAACTCATTCATTAAATGCTCTTCTTTGTAGAGTATTGTGCTAGGGCCTACTCAGAGCAAATCAGGAAGAAATTGTTCCTGCCTACTAGGAGTTTACAGTTCAGGTCTCAAGGAAGGCACCCATCCTTTTCCTCCTCCTCCTGATCCCTTGTCATAGAAATCCAGTTTACCAGTATATCCTGGCAGGATCTGGATTGAGATGGTAAGGACGTTGAGATCAACTATTCCTTAACCTTTCTTCTTTTAAATATCAGTGTTCTGAGAACATAAAAATGCTTTATTAACTGTGAATATTTTCCTGTTGTTAAAGTGATTTTAAGATCAAACACAACAAGATACTAGGAATGATAGACTTTTGAATAATCAAAGGAACAACATGGAAAACTATTTTTACCTCTTTCTTTTTCTCATAAGCATTAGATCCAAAAGAAACTTAAAAAGGAAAAAGTTTGTAATTTACTACTGTCTTTGATATGTGAAAGGTTGGTTTTGATGTTGTTAATAGGTCTGATTTAAACTTGAGGTCTAACTTTAAACTTCACTGGAAAATAATTCTTTGTTTTGGTCCCCCGGAATTATTTCATATAATATAAAATCAAGATTTCAAGGAAGAATAAAAGCCTGGTCAGAATCATTTGGAATCATTCCATTCAGCAAATGGAAACATTTATGTTTTTAAAAATATAATCTTATCACTTGCCTGATAAATTTTTTCTTAGAATACATTACCCAACAGAAACCTGTGACTAAAAATATTAAATGAAATATACTTTATAAAATGTTTATTTTTAAATGCTCTGTATCAATACCTCCAGGCCAGAGGACTGAACATCTGTCAGAAGACAGCAAACCAGAAATCTTAAAAATCAAAGACTTATGAAAACACACTTGTCCTAGCTCTGTATGTGTGGTGATTGAAAGGTATTGAGCACAACGATTATATCTATTTAGTAAACCATCCGTCTTTCATGAATTTTAAAGTTTATTATTTCTGATTGAAAAGAAATATCTCTTATTTTTATGAAAAGTATAGGAAAATATAAAATAACATTTTGAATATTTCTTTCATGTGGTTCTATTAGACATCGCATA
>NW_017736659.1:0-1324 GCF_001890085.2 Hipposideros armiger | reverse complement strand
ACCACTGGGCACATCCTCGCCCTATTAGTTTCTCCTTGGGATTTATGCCATCCTGCTCCATTTCTGCCACATTCCTCCAGTCTCACCAGAAAATGGAGGTTGTGGTTCCCCTTGCTTCATGTAGCTCCCTTCTGAGTCCAAGTTTCATGCAGTGTGTCTAATTTGGGAATCCTTGGTCACATGCCTGCACTCGAGCTGCAGGAGAGTTTAGGGGAGAGAATCTGGCTTCTTTCTTGGGGAGGCAGTGCTCATAATATAGTGTATTTTACAAATATGGATGTGCAGCCAAAAACGATTTAAAATCAGCTACTCTCTCACAGACTGATCATCACTTTGGATTAGTGAACCATTTGTTTATTGTCGCCTTTTCTAGCCCTTCATATCCAGTCTTTCGCCCACATTAATCTCTTTCCTGCCATGTTTTTAAGTTTATTTGTATAAGAATTTGGTAAATGTTTACTATTTGGATAAAGACTTGACCACTTTCAGAAGACTGTTCTTTGAACAGTGAAATTTGACCAAGACCCCTAAGGTTTTGCTGACGAGTTTTTTTTTTTTTTTTTTTTAAAGATTTTATTGGGGAATTGGGAGAGGAAACAGCGCTGGGGAATCGGGGAAGGGGAACGGTCAAGTTGCTGTCCTTTTGTTCTTCAGTCTAGTTGTGGAGGATGTTGCTTCACTGGCCCAAGTTGGCACCATCATTGCGCTCTTCCTGGGCGAGGTAGATCAGTCCCCGGCTTCTGGACGGCCGCTCACTGCGGCTGCTGGCCACTCACGCTGGCTGCTGTCTACATACGGTAGCCCATGGCAACCCACTGCCACAGGGACTGCAGCCTACGCCATCGCCAGCAACTCACGGCAGCCCAGCTCCAGGTTGAGCTGTTGTTCAGCATCTCAGCTGTGGAGGGCTGTGTCACTGGCCCTCACTCATATGTGGGATCCGAACCGGGGCCCTCTGGCATCCCAAGCGAGCTCTCAACCATTGCGCCACTCGGCTGGCCCCCCTTTTTTTTTTTAAGACATAATGTTACAGATGCAGTTTAAATTTCTAGTACCCCTCTGTGATCACCCACCTCTCCCAGGGTAAATACTAAAAGTTTTGGTGTGACATTTTCTGTATCCATCTGAGTTTTGGGTTTTAGTTAAAAACATCAGGCAGCATTCCTCCTCCTTCCCCTAGTTTACTCAGAAAAAGAATTGACTAAAGGATAGTAGATAGCTCAGGGAATTGATGGGAAGGCCCGACAATGGGTCCTGTAGGCTGCAGAGCCTGGAAAAGGACTCAAGTCGCATCTCCAGCCTGCTCTGGCAGAGATCTCAGCCA
>NW_017736658.1:0-1323 GCF_001890085.2 Hipposideros armiger | reverse complement strand
CACTATACTCCACATCCCATGACTATATATGTATTAAATTATAGTTGATATATAATATTATTCAATGGTAGCTTCAGATATACAGTACAGTGCCTCTACACCATCCATGAAGTGGTCTCCCTAACACGACATGAGACCATCTGGCCCCCTAAAAAATATCTACAACATTATTGATTATATTCCTCAGACTGTCTTTTTCTATCCCTGAGGTCATATTGTACTTACCAATTTATGTTGTCTCGTCCCTTCCCCTTCTCCCTCATCCCCACCCCCTCCCATCTATCAAGCATCAGTTTTTCCTGTGTCTCTGAGACTATTTCTGTTTACATTACTTATTTATTCAGTTCTTTAGATTCCACATATAAGTGAGATCATATGGTATTTGACACATGCAAAAAAATGGCACTGGACCACCTCCTTACACCATATACAAAAACAAATTTCAAATGGATTAAAGACTTAAACATAAGACCTGAAACCATAAAACTCCTAGAAGAAAATATAGGGAATAAATTTGCAGACATTACCTTGAGCAATATTTTACTGATACATCCCCACAGGCAAGGGAAGTAAAAGAAAAAATGAACATATGGGATTACATCAAACTTAAAAGTTTTTTTCACAACAAAGGAAGCCACCAATAAAACAAAAAGGAAGCCTACTGAATGGGAGAAGATATTTGTCAACGAGATATCTGATAAGGGGTTAAAATCCAAAGTTTATAAAACAGTCATGAAACTCAACACCAAAAAAACAAACAACCCAATTAAAAAATGGGCAGAGGATATGAAGAGACATTTCTCTAAAGAGGACATACAGATGGCCAGCAGGCATATGAAAAAATATTCAACCTCACTAAGCATTAGGGAAATGCAATAAAAACCACAATGAGATACCACTTCACTCCTGTCAGAATGGCTATCATCAATAAATCAACAAACAAACGCTGGCGAGGTTGTGGAGAAAAGGGAACCCTGGTGCACTGCTGGTGGGACTGCAGGCTGGTGCAGCCACTGTGGAAATCAGTATGGAGGCACCTCAAAAACCTGAAAATGGAACTACCTTATGACCCAGCAATCCCACTCTTAGGTATTTATCCAGAAAAACCCAAGACATTAATTTAAAAAAATATATGCACCCCTATGTTCATTGCAGCGCTATTCACAATAACCAAGACTTGGAAACAACTGAAATGCCCATTGGTAGACAACTGGATTAAGAAACTATTGGGCCAGCTGAGTGGCTCAGTTGGTTAAGAGATCGCTCAAGAGTGTAAGCTCTGAGCAACAGCGGTTCAATGCCCGGCCTGAGCTAAGCTGCCAC
>NW_017731911.1:1346535-1347557 GCF_001890085.2 Hipposideros armiger | reverse complement strand
CCAGGTTGAGCTGTTGTTCAGCATCTTAGCTGTGGAGGGCAGTGTCACTGGCCCTCACATGTGGGATCCAAACCGGGGCCCTCTGGCGTCCCTAAGCCAGCTCTTAACCAACACGCCACTGGGCCGGCTTAAAAATTATTTTTTTAATTGGGGAATTGGGGGAGGAGAACAGTGTTGGGGAATTGAGAAGGGGAACAGTGTTGGGGAATTGGGGAAGGGGACCAGCCAAGTTGCTGTTCTTCAATCTTAGTTGTGCAGGCGCCAGTCGCCATCTGGCTGCCCGTCAGCTCGTGGCCTCTAAGCTCAAGGTGCTGTGTTCAATCTTAGTTGTGGGCGGGCATAGCCCACCATTGAATAGGCAGTCTTGTTAGGAGCACATGCTCTCACCAGCTGAGCCATCCTGCCATCTGTTGGCAGCTCAGCCACAGCTCAACTTGGGCACAGTGTCGTTGGCCCATGTGGGCATCGAACTGGTGGCCCTGTTGCTCAGAGTTCGCACTCTTAAGCTAACTCTTAACCAACTGAGCCACTCGGCCAGCCTGGTCAAAAAAATTTTTTAACCAGGTAATCTCATTACATAAAATCAAGGAAAATTTTAATAGCACTTGAACCACTGAACAGATCATTTGAAATGTAAAGGACTTTCAACTTTGGGAATCTAAAACACTAAGGTTAAGAGGGGTAATTAATGAGCTGATTTTTATATGGATAAAACCCTAATAATAAAAAACGACTCCACTTAAAGCAATTATGACAAATTATGAAGCTAAATCTCCACAGCCTTTCAATCCACTTCCTTCATCAGGAATGTACCAAATATGTACATACTAATTTAAACTTTAAACTGCTATTTTTTTATTTAAAATATAGAATCACTGACCCATGACTGAGTTTTAAAATTTTCTGTTCACACTACAAAACAAAGTCAACATACCACACAGATAATGTGCACAATTATCTTGTGTATTCCTTTCCTAAATGGCATTCAGAAAATTATGTGATTAGAAAATTACTTTCTCTAT
>NW_017731911.1:1331680-1334067 GCF_001890085.2 Hipposideros armiger | reverse complement strand
TTCCTGCCATGGTTAGAAGGACTTTCTCCTCTTCCCCAACAAGAGAGAGGAACTTTGTTCCAAGAACTGTATTTTATATATTTTATCTTCTAGTCATCATACTGGAGCTACTGCATTGGCCAATTTTGAGGTGAGAAAAAAAGCTAAGTAGTTTATCCAGGGTAATCCAATTCAAGGTTGCAAGTGGACTAGAGGTTTGTGGCAAGAGATCACTCACACAACATGGAGTTAGATTAAATTTCTCATGTAATTAGCCTATTTGGAGCAAAGCGACCATGTAGACAAATGCTACATCAACAGGCCTCCGTGCAGCCCCCCTTGGCCCTCAGAGTGACACCAGTCATGCAAGGTGGGGTCTTCTGGATCTGTTCTTAGCTCTTTATGCACCACCATCATTTTACACTCAGTTCAAATAACCCAATTAGAAATGGGTAAGGGTTTTAAATAGACATTTCTCCAAAGAAGATATACAGATAGGCCAGTAGGCATAAGAAGAGATGCTCAGCATTATTAGTCATTAGGGAAATGCAAATCAAAACCACAGTGAGGTATTACATCACACCCACTAGGATGGCTAGATCAAAAGTCAGCAAAAAGCGGTGGTGGGAGTAGAGAAATTAGAGCCCTCATCCATTGCTGGTGGGAATGTGAAATGGTGCAGCTGCTTTGGAGAACAGTCTGGCAATTCCTCAAAAAGTTAAACATAGAGTGACCGTATGACCCAGCAATTCCACTCCTAGGTATATATCTCAGAGAAATGAAAAAATACATCCACACAAAAACTGGTACACAGTGTTTCTATCAGCATTATTGATAATAACCAAAGTGTAGAGCTAACCCAAATGTCCATCAACTGATGAATGGATAAGTAATATATGGTATGTCCACACAGTGGACTATTACTTGGCCATAAAAAGAAAAAAGTACAGAATCATACTATAGCATGGATGAACCTCAAAAACGTGCAAAATAAAAGAAGCCAGTTACAGTAGAGCACATATTGTATGGCTCCATTTATGTGAAATGTCCAGAATAGGCAATCTCTAGAGATGGAAATTAGGTTAGTCATTGCCTAGGACTAGTGAGGGAGGTGGAGAGGATGAAGAGTGACTGCTAATGGGTTCAGGGTTTTTATGGCTGAGTATGAAAATGTTCTACAATTAGGTTGTGGTGATGGTTGCACAACTCTGTGGATATATTAAAAAACACTGAGTGCACACTTTAAGTGGATGCGTTATATAGTATGTAAGTTATATCAATAAAGCTGTTTATTTATAAACTTTCACATAAGAATGACAAAAGGTAAATTATTATTATTATTNATTCCCCAAGCCTCTCTTACCTGCAGCTAGGGGCTTGCCTAAATGGACCTGCCCGCCGATCCGTCAGCGGCAGGCAAAGCCTGCAGCGGACCGTGGCCCAGCGAACACAGGATACGGCCATCTTCGACTTCTTCGCATTGCATGTTGGGAATGCATGCCCTCCACTCTCCGGATTACCAAGGGGTGGGGGAAGGTGGGCGGGAATAGTTCAGCTATTGGCTGAAACTCAAAAAGACGGAACCAATCATAAAATACGTGAAAAGTTCATGGTTTGCAAGACTTCGTTACGGAAATTAAGTGCTCTGTATGCCTCATTTGCCGCAAAGAAGTCTTCTGAAACGATCGTTTTAATACTATATATCTTCGATTGTTTTCAAAATAAAAAGCTAGTGAAAGTGAAATTCTTACTTCCCCCCCTGAGAGCGGAAGTGATCTCATCTACGTAAATCTTCCAGCGAGGGTTTATCTCGCGCAAGCGTAGTTTAAATCACATGGTGGATGCGGGCTTGTGGTTGTGTTAAGAATTTGCTGGTGGTGATTGGAATTTTTTTCTGGGTGCCAGAACTCGAAACTGACCAGGAGGATGTCGGGCTCAAAGAACATGCCCTGGCGGCGGCTACAGGGCATTTCCTTTGGGATGTATTCGGCCGAAGAGCTCAAGTAAGGAGTTGGTGGGAAGTGTGAAGAGCTTGTGTCGTGAGGTTGGCGCCATTAACTACTGTTCCCAACAGGTCTTGCGCCCATTTATCCTCTACGTCCATGGGTATCGGGCGCGTGGCCTGCTGGGACCGGTAGTCCGGGAACCTCTTGGGCTGATGCGCACTGCCTGGAACTCCCTTGAGCTGCAAAGAAGTGCGCTGAGATGGAGGGTTTGCCAGATTGCAGCGTTATCCTATGTCCAGCCTTCTCGTTAATTAACCAGAGTATGTGAAGTTATTATGTCTCTGACGCGGTTAATCAAGCACAAAGCCTCCTAGTTTATAAAATGATTATCCTTCAAGACTCAACTCAGGCGACAACTTCTCTTTGCTAGGACCGCCTATTATATATTTCTCCACCTAGTTA
>NW_017731911.1:1319518-1320644 GCF_001890085.2 Hipposideros armiger | reverse complement strand
ATCTGTTTTTTAAAGATTTTACCACTCTCATTCAGCACATATTTATTGAGCAACTATTGTGTGCAGGCTCCTTGCTAAGTGCTGAGCAGTCCTAAGCAAGGCAGACACAGATTCTGCCCCCCCCAGACCTGTCGGTGGGTCTGAGGAAACACATTCATTACATCATCACTTGACTGCGGTTTTGTGAGTGCCGAAGAGGAAACATCTAAGAAGTCGAGTAACCTTAGTTTTCCCTTGGTCTTTTTCTCCTTAGGAAGTTAAGTGTTAAGTCCATTACGAACCCGAGGTACCTGGACAGCCTGGGGAACCCGTCAGCTAACGGCCTGTACGATTTAGCTCTGGGCCCTGCGGATTCCAGGGAAGTGTGCTCCACCTGCGTGCAAGACTTCAACAACTGCTCCGGCCACCTGGGCCACATTGAGCTCCCGCTCACAGTGTACAACCCTCTCCTCTTTGATGTATGTTCCTCCCTGGGCCACATGGGTCTCAGGGCTGCTGGTGGGGATTTGTGAGGCCACCCGTCTCCCCACAGGAGGGGGCTGAGAGGCTTACCCCCAGAGAATTTGAGTGCAAGTGCTCTTTACCATTAGCTTTTCAGCCTGGAGCAGCGAAATCCAGTACATTGAACTTAGCCTCTAGCCATAACGAAGTTAATTTCAGTTTGATTCTGTTCCCATGTCGGGGAGAAAGCCTCCAGAGCCATTCCCTTCACCTTCTGTTTCAGGGGCTTCACGCCCTTCAGAAATCTGGTGGGGGCCACCCTGGCAATCGAGGGAACTTTGTTGTTCTCCAAGCCTCTCTGAGCTCTTCAGGTGACCTTGTAGGCTCTTGCTTGGTGGCAGAGGGAGCAAAGCCCCAGAAGCCTAAGGGTGAGCTAAGACTGCAGCTCCTGTCTGGAGTCCTCGTGTGTTTTCAGGGCTTCATATTAGTCAGCCTGGCCCCCAGGATTTGTTTTAAGCTTTCAGATGATAGTGTGCATTGACGTGATTTTTGTCTGTTAATCATATTAAGGAAAGAAAATTGTCTTAGTTAGATACTAAATATTTAACTAGATTTAAAGTTAGTATTGATCTTCATCCTAAATTTAAATAAATTTGTTGAAATACTAAATTTAATATTCAGGACT
>NW_017731911.1:1311709-1317539 GCF_001890085.2 Hipposideros armiger | reverse complement strand
ACCATCACATATCCAGCCATGGTGCACAGGAAAGCTGACCAGAAGGACACAGAGCCCCTGGGTAAGCAGGCCGGGCCCGGCGAGGCCTCAGCCATGTTCTTCATGCGAGGCCATCAGATGTGTGCTGAACCTTGGGAATACCTGGTCCTCCCCTCCACGTTTCTTAGCTGTGTGTTTGTGGTGGGCCAGTAGTGGAGCTGTGTCCAGGCCTCTTAGGGCTGGAGCGGCCTGGTGAGGGCCGGCCAGCCTGCATGATGAGATAGCGTCCTGTGGGCTGAACAAGGTGACTTTTGCTTCAGGTGGTCATTTTCTGGAAGATTTTTGAGGAAGAGGTTAAGTAATGTACGTGTCAAATATTTAGAACCATTTTATTGTTGAACAAGTGTGGATTTATTTTGAAGTAAAATGTAAAATGTAGGTGAATTTGAAAGAAAAATTGAGTATTTGAAGAATGTTAGCACCTCCCACAGGCTGTTCCTGACTGTCCACTAAATTCCTGGGGTAGAGCGTCTTTTCCTCAGCTCTGTTCCACCCTTGGGTACTTGAGGAAAAATCTGAGAGACTGACTTAGTACTCCTGATTTTTTTATTTTTATAGTTGTAGGTTTGTTTAAATATGTTTTTTTTATTTTGAAGTATTGAAGATTAAATAAAGAATTCCATTTGAAGTACTGAGACCAGCACCTGCTGTGTGTAGTACGTGCTCTGTAGATGTTAACTGTTCGTTTTTTTGTTTGTTTGTTTTGTTTTGTTTTAAGATTTTTATTGGGGAATTGGAGGGATGGAAACAGTGCTGGGGAATTGGGGGAAGGGGAACAGACAAGTTGCTGTTGTTTTGTTCTTCAGTCTAGTTGTGGAGGACGTTGCTNAATATTTGATTTTTATGTCTTATAACCAGATACCAATAGCTAGGTGTGAAAACATGAAGCCATAGGATAATTGAAAAAATGATAAAGAAACAGCATAGAAGTACCATTTTACCCATCGGCGACCTTTTTTTCCCCTGGATCCAGGACCCAATCAAGGTTCATACATTGCTTTGGATTGTTAATGTATGATATTTTAATATAGAAAATTCATTTCCATGATACTGACTTTTTGAAGACGCAAGGCCAGTTGTCTTGTAGGCTTTCTCACACCCTGGATTTGTCTGATTATTTCCTCATTAGACTCACATTTTGGTAAGACTACAACCTACATGACATAGGATACTTTGCATCATTTAGGAGGCACACACTGTCCCCGTTCGTTGTTCTATTGGTAATGCTTGGTTTGATTACTTGGATAAGGTGGCGACCACCAGGCCTCTCTACCATAGAGCCTTTTTTCCTTTATGATTAATAATTGCTTCAGATTTTCTGGTGCTGTTATAAATATCTTATTTAAAATTTATTTTCTGTTTGTAGATCAAATAGTACTCATTTTTTGTATATTGATTTTTGTATGAAAGAACCAGACATAAACATCTCATCAATTCTAATACTTTATCGGTCCATTCTTTTAGACTTTCAGCACAATCATCACCTGTGGCTAACAGCAGTTTTATTTCTTTCCAGTCCTTGTATGTCTTTTTTCTTTTTCCTATCTTATTTTGGTGTCTAGGAGTTGAAGGGGTAGCATGCATCCTCCTCTTGTTTCTTCTCACAAAGGGAATCCTTTCACCTTTCCTCTTCCCCTTCCCTTTCATGAATAATTCAGTCTTAAAGACACCTAGTGGGCAGAGCAGGTAAGATTCTACATAGAAGTGTGACCTCGTGTGGGCTGTCAGAGTCCAAGCAAGATGGGAAAAGCACTCAAGGGAGAGAGGGTCTCTGCATGTGTGGGCAGCCCAGCATGGGATGTCAGAGCTCAAATAGATGAGGAGAATGTTCATTTGGGGTAAAGGCTCAGCATGGGATGTGGGTGTCCAAGTCCTATAAGAAGGTATCCATGCTGGATGGCCCAGTGTGGGATATGAGAGCCCAGATAGGGTGAAGAGAGAGAGGGTCCATAAGGCGGGTGGCCTGGAGTGGGATGTGAGCCCAAGTTGGGTGAGAGGGGGCTGTGCACAGCAGGGGTTGGCGGCGGTGATGGGAGAGTGGTTATGTACAGGGAGGGGGATTGACCGGATAAGTACACATAGTAAGGATAATGCCGGCCAGGTTTCACACCATCAGTGGAGGATATATGTACAAGAGAAGACCCACAGTTAATCCTGTAGTGTTAGACTGGAATTAAAAGTGTCAGTGTGTGTGTGTGTGTGGGGGGGGGTGTATGCACATATATGCCCTGGTTCTGTCCCTGAGAGGGCCTTGGAGCAGTGGTAGCAATAAGCACACGTGCCTGTCTTGGCTTCTAAGTACCATTGTCCACTGAAAGGTTCTCTTTGGCTGGTTCTAGGGCTGATGCAGAAAGTACAAGATTAACTTAGACTATATGTGCCAGAGAGAGGGTCAGTACTCAGAGAACAATGGATGGGGACGTGTCAAAAAGACACAGGAGCTAACTTGGAGGGCTCACACTGGCCAAATCTAGGATAGTTGAGCATGAAAATAAATGATGATAATAAACAGTTATAACCCATCGAATAAAGTAGAAATCTGCGAAATCCATGCAGTCATACTGATATAAGTGAATGAATGAACTGGAATTTTAAGTAACAGTCTACTTACACAGTTTCGAAGTACTCCCCCCACACACATAATCTTTATTAATTACAAAGAGGAGGGAAAGAGTCACTTTACAGTGGAGAAGTCTGGCAGTCACCTTACTCGGGTGGTCAAAGTGAGAACATCACCTAAGGTGGCAAATTGAAATCATGCACCACCTGATAGGGCGCAGTGAGAGGAGCAGGTCATCGCTTCTGGATTTTCCTGCCAAAGATGCACCAGCTGAATCTGATCAGGAGGAGAAATCAGACACACCCACGAGTAACTGGCCTTTAATCTTCAAAGTGTTAATGTCTTCAAAGTTAGACTAAGTGACCATTCTAGACTGAAGGAGGCTAAAGGGACAGGATAAGTAAATGCAACAGGTGGCTCTGAACTGGATACTTTTGCTATAAAGGGCATTATTGGAGAATTGGCAAACTTGAAAGTTTCAGATAATTTTTCTTTTCTAACGAGGTCACATAGTGAACCCCTCAGTTTTTTTTCTCGTGTTAAACTAACTTTGGATTCCTGGGATTCCTTATTCTCAATAATTTGCCTTTTTTGTGTGTTGTTAGATTTGATTTCTTTATATTTTGCTTAGGATTTTTGCACCTGTGATCATGAGTGACACTGGTTTGTAAACTCCTTTCTCATGTTGTCCTTTTGAGTTTGGTTATCTAGATTATGTGTTGGCCTCATGAAATGAGTTAAGGAATTCTCTATCTCTCACTTTAAAGCGCCCTGAAAGAGCACGTGTAAGATGGGAGACGCAGTACACGAGCAGGGTGCTGCCAGACAATTCCTCTTCAGTGGGTGTCCTCACAGCTGGCCAGGGGCTAGTCGTCTTTGGCTCTCCAAGTGACTGATCAAGAGCTAAAGTATGGATTACACCAGTGGACATGAGAGCCACCCTGGCCTAGAAACCCCATCCCCCAAATAGGAATCAGCATCTTTTGTGACATTTCTGTGGGCCCAGCTTCCAGAGACCCTCGAGGACATGCCTAGTTAGCACCAGGAGAGCTCAGAGCAGTGGTTTCCCACCAGGCATTTATAGTTATTTAGAGTCTTCCTAGTTCAGATACAGTCAATCAATAGAGGTCATGTTTACCATCAGCAGTGCTGCCTAATAACACAATTGGTATTTCCACTTTTATCAAGTTTCAAAGGGAACAGAACTAAAAGCTTAATCCCAAATCCAATGTGTCCAAAAGAGGCATTGAGAGAGAGAGAGAGATTTTCTTAAACCTTTACTCAGAGTAAGTTATATTTTTGTAGGGAATTGTCCATTTCATCTAAAGTTTCAAAATTACTGGCATAAAATTATTCGTGATGCCTACCTTAAGACAATTTTTTTGTACAGTATACCCACAGAAATGCATTAATCATACACTCTAACAAATAGTTACAAAGTAACCATAACCTATGTACCCACCCTCAGTGTCAAGATATTGTCTGTGTCCCCAGAAATTCCTCTTTCTCCTGTCCTGTGTGCTTATTTTTGACAGTTTGTCATTGTACTTAAAAAATCCTTTATAGGAATAATCTGAGGCCTAAGATAATGCTGCCTTCCTCCAGAGAGGCTTCTTATTGCTTCTGTCATGTGCTTGGTCGCCTGGTCCCAGGTTCAAAGCTGATGGCTCGCTGGACTGCCGGGCAGTTGGATTCCCGGTGTTCTGTCCGAGAGCGGGTTTAGTTCCCAAGGGCATGGCCTTTGGGGTTCCCAGCTTCCTGTGTTTGTGGCATAGGATATGGGAGGGAAGGTATCCTGTTAGATTCTTGTCCTTGCACTATAAGCTTTGACTTCCGTCCCCTTCATCATTTGAGGCCTCCACAATGAAAAGTTCAGAATTCCTGACTTGGAAAATGTGCCCAAGGCCAGTGCTGCCATGCCTTGCAGCTCCAGGGAGCATCATGGGAGTCTGTCAGTGTCTTCCCCGGGGGACGTAACTGTGCTGAGGGCTGCCCTGGAGCTGTGCAGTGCAGCAGAGGTGGCCCCCACGCTCCTCTACCTCCTAGAGTTTTGTTTTTTCTTCAATTTGGCCTGGATATTCCTCACTATCCTGTCATGTCAGCTCTTCAGAGATTTAACATTTTAAAAATATTTTACCCTTTCTTGGTTCTTTTCAGTTTTAGGTTGTTATGAAAAATCTAGCCAACCATTATCGGAAGCAGGATATTCTTGTCTGATGTTTTTAATAGCTTCACTGTTTTAAGAATGCAACACAGCAGTCATGAGGTTTCTTTCTCTCCCCTCAAACTAAACGCTCTGCCCTTGAAGAGGCTGGCCCGTGGTGCTGCTAATCAAACACCTGCTTTACTTTGATAATATGGTTTTTCTCTTTGTTTTTCAGTTTCTGGAAGAAAACGCTGATCCTACTGCCTTTGAAATTCAGGAAGAGTTAGAACAATATACAACCAAAATTGTACAGAACAACCTCCTGGGATCCCAAGGCGCACATGTGCGTTATCCTATCTCTCTTTTTTTTTTTTCCAAAATACTTGGTTTTTAGCACGATCATTCATGCATACTTTTGTTTTCCCAAAGTTGACCTGGGTTTAAATCCCAGCTCTGCCTCTTATGAGGCCTGTGACCTTGCAAGTTGCATAACTGACCCTGAGTAATCATGTCCTCGTCTTTGATGCCTGCTTTCAGGACCAAGGCAATTAAATAAAATTGGGTGGTTTAGGTACAGCGTCCAGCAAGGTTCTAGCTTACAGTCTCACTTAGAGAATGAGGTCATGTCCTTTTTTCTCTCTCCAACATTATAAACTACAGCTTCCTCTCTATTTCTCAGCTGCACCTATGTAAGTATTAATTTGTTCAGTGAATGAATGATGTAGATAATCAGCCTGTGGGACTAACTTGAAATATGATTCACCTCATGCCCAAGTTTCACACCAGAGTTTCTGATTTAAGTGGTCTGGGGTAGGGACCAAGTGGAAGTTACAAAAGCTCCCAAGTGGGTCTCATTTGCAGCCAGGCGCAGAACCACTCATGCAGCTTAACTGGATGTACCTTTCTTAGAGCCCTGAGGTACATCCAAGGGAGGCAGCAGGGAGGGCACACCAGCTGCATCCAGAGAGGTTTGTTTTAAATTAAAGTAAAAGTAATTAGCATTTATTGAATACTTCCTTTGTTCCAAGCCCTGACTGCATTCATGATCTCTTTATCAGTTATCATGATCTCTTTACCAAGTAATA
>NW_017731911.1:1307905-1308769 GCF_001890085.2 Hipposideros armiger | reverse complement strand
GTCTGTGCATTAGAATCTAGTCGACAGTAGTCTTCTACGGTTCTAGGATTGGGTTTTTAGTATTTAACAAACATTTACCTTTGGGGCACTCAGCCTTAGGCTGAGAACCTGCTTGTGGTCGAGCACAGAGCCAGGGTGGAGACCTGACCGTTGTGGTCTCCACTGTCAGAGGAGGCTGCAGAGTCACAGGTCAGTAACTCCAGGGAGCAGGTGATGTGGAGGCGGGTGAGCGTTCTGAGCAAGGGTCTGGCCACGTTACTGGTACCAAAGGGAGCCAAGCAGTGACTGTGTCTCACTGGTCTCCACAAACTGGTCCTCTCAGTAAGACAGCCACTTGTGAAATGCTGCACATACTGCAGAGGGCTCCTTGAGCCCCACAAAGCACATTCGTATTTTTAAATGAGAATTCTTATAGCCAAGACACTCCACCCACTGTGATCCAGTCTTCCCCAAGTTATTTGACCTCCCGACCCCCTTTGTCACATGGCGGCTCTTAGAGCTGAATGCAACACATGTTAGGGATGTTCTGAAACCATCTAGGCAGATTTCATTTTTGCAGGTTGTCAAAGTGTCTTGTTAGGAGGGGTGCAGCCTGTGTGAGGTGGTAGCTTCCTGCGGGTCCCTTCTGACTCAGATCCTATGATTGAACAACCCCAAATTGCCATCATGGTGGTTAAACTGCTATGGGGACACTCCCTGCACTGACAGCTCTGGGACAGGAGCTGGAGGGCACTGCCAGAGTCAGCTGTTCTTCCTCTAGCCCATTTAGCAGGAAAGAAAATTCAGGTAGTTGTTTCCAGAAATGCCCACAGAGTTGTTCTTCAGGTTCTTTTTCTCCACTGAACATACGATGCTGTGGTTATC
>NW_017731911.1:1299614-1301060 GCF_001890085.2 Hipposideros armiger | reverse complement strand
CTCTGAGGCTCCTTCAGCCAGAGCAGAAAATACATTTGCTCTCCCTGTAACTGAAGACATCCCTCTCTATTCCTCAGGTTGAGGACAAGCCTACTTCACCATTAATGGGATCCATGATGTTCTCATTCACTGTATCTTTACATACCCTCTCACTTCCCTCCCTTAACACACTGCCAGGTTTCTTCTCTCATCTGACCCATGCTGGGGGACATGGGACTATCTGTCTATCTCCTGTGTCATACCCTGATGGACAGGGTCAGTTGGTGGCCAGACACTGTCAGTAGGTGGTACTCTAAGGCAGCTGAAGGCCTCAGGGCCTATCTCCTGGGCCAGTAGAGGGAGAAGAGGAGGAAGCAGAGCCAGGGACAGAAGAGGATTGGCTAACTATTCCAACAAGGCTTGGAGATCAGCCAGTCACTTGACATATCCCAGTTGGGGACCCACATCTTAATTGATAACATAGAAAATCACATGGCAAATCGTTTTTCCTTTTAAGAAATTTTCCACCTGCATTTTGTAAGTGCTTTGAAAGGATTACGTTTTCCAAAATCATAAATAAAGCTGAAACTCCAAATGAGAATCGGTTAACTGGCAGGATAAAAAGTATGGATATGAAAAGAATTTCTGGGGTTGCCTTAGACATTAGATATTAAGAAACTTCAACTGCTGCTAGCAGTTTGATGAAACAAACTACCATGTTGGAGAAGCCCACGTGGCAAATAATTGAAGGTGGTCTCTGGCCAACAGACAAGTAGCAACTGAGGCTCTCAGTCCGGCAGCCCTTGAGGAACTAAATCCTGCCAACAACCATGTCATCTTACGATCCTTCCCCAGTGAACCTTCAGATGCGAGCCCAACACTGGTTGACTCCTTCATCACAGCCTGGGAGACACTCTGAAACAGAAGCCAGGGAAGCTTTGTCCAGATTCCTGAAACTGAGATAATAAATGTGCATTGGTATAAAAGAAAAGAAAGAAGCTTACTTCTAAATTTGAGTTTTACTACCATAAAGATATGGGCTGGTGAATACATAATGGGGTTGATGCATACTGACAAGATTAATCTATTAGCACTTTTGCCATAGATCTGCCAGTTTCAGAAGACATACAAGCAAACTCTAGAGCTCATCACTTGTCAGAGCTAGAGTAAGAAAGAGAAACAAAACCAAGCCTGGCTTTTCTGAGCTTTTTCCATCATGCCTGTTTTCTTGGTTATGTCTTGCCAGGAAAAAGACTCCTCGATTGCTACGGACCGATCCTTTTTGAGTATGCTTCCAGGCCAGTCCCTCACAGACAAACTTTACAACATTTGGATTCGCCTTCAGAGCCACGTCAATATTGTGTTTGATAGTGAGATGGACAAATTAATGATGGAAAAATACCCTGGCATTAGACAGGTGAGCAGTAAGTTGATCCCCATTGCTAGCTGACCGGGTTAAATAATAAA
>NW_017731911.1:1297438-1298630 GCF_001890085.2 Hipposideros armiger | reverse complement strand
AGTACTAGATCCTGAGTCTCCCAGCTTTGATTTTGGCTCATTAAGATCTCCAGCAATTGGGGTCAGGAAGGCAGTGTTGTAGATTCTGGGAATTTCCCAAAATAGGACTGTTAGCTTTGGAGCCTCGGCTCCTTCCTCAGTAAATGGTGGAGGGAATTCAGTTTTTCCATTTCAGCAAACATTTCCCGAGCCCCTTCAGTGTGTCAGACCTTCAGTGCGTGTAAAGATGAATCAGTTGCTCAGAAGCCTTGCTGAGATCACTGAGGTCCTTCCCAGCTCTAAAATGCTCCCTGGATGCAAATAGGAAGGGCTTTCTTGAGTAGACAGGGCTTTCAGACTCCCCCTTCTAGCTGCTGGGACAGTCCTGCTATACACCAGGCCCACCACCAGGTGGCGCCGCTGTTTGCCCTGAACGCTCGGTGACCCAGCCTTTCTAATTGGGGCTTTCCTTGGTTTCGCTTAAGTTTTATGATCTGCCAGTGTAGGTGTACTTTAGAAATCCTCAATATAAGAAAAATCTACCACCTGTCTGCAGGCCCTAGTCCGGTTTGGGGGAGGAAAGCCATAGGATAGCCAGGTCCAATCACCAGGAATAAGAACTTCATTTTGATGTCCCTTAAAAATAAGGTAGCCCTTTGTCAAAAAAAAACAAAAACCTGAATCTCTGCAGAAATACACAATACCCTCTCTTATTCCTAAGGTCCTTGCTACCTGAAGTCAAAGTGCCCTCTTTCCATCTGATCAATAGGACATGTTCTTATTTCTTCCCTGACGTGCTTCCCACATTCCATCCTCATGGCAGCCCTCTCACGAATCGTGGATGCCTGGCATGAGCCAGGGGCTATTCTAGGCACTGAGGTGAGACAGAGTCGTACTCATTTCAGAAGTAGTCATGTGTCCCAGAGTCAGCTAATGCCCTAGCAGTGAGTCAGGATGACAGGGCCCCTGTCATCATACAGGTGACCATCTCTCTCTCTGAGGCTCCTTCAGCCAGAGCAGAAAATACATTTGCTCTCCCTGTAACTGAAGACATCCCTCTCTATTCCTCAGGTTGAGGACAAGCCTACTTCACCATTAATGGGATCCATGATGTTCTCATTCACTGTATCTTTACATACCCTCTCACTTCCCTCCCTTAACACACTGCCAGGTTTCTTCTCTCATCTGACCCATGCTGGGGGACATGGGACTA
>NW_017731911.1:1264848-1295698 GCF_001890085.2 Hipposideros armiger | reverse complement strand
CCCACCCACATGTCTTCCTTTCCCTGTCTTGCACTACTCTTTAAACCTTCCTTGTCAAATTGGCTACATGACAAGAGATGAGCCAGAGGGAAAAGGGGATTCCCATCCCATGTACTCGCCTGGTGTCAGGAGTCAGGAATGTGTACCCTTGGTTGCCAGAGAGAGGGAGAGGCCAGAGCCCCCGGAGAGGAGGTGTGGGCGAGTTGTCCATCCTCCCAGTTCCTCAGGGTAAGCAGTTTGCCCCATCCACCCGTTAATGTCTCCTTAGGGAGCCAGCCTCCTTTTTTCACCTCCCCACCATTTCAAGCTGTGTTGCTCATTAGCAGCGGCCCTTTATTTGGCTTCCTCCTTAATGGGCCTTGCGGTCAGTAATATGACGATGGTTTAATTCCCTCTGTGGAGAGCCTCATTTACTCACGCACTGCCCCCTCTGCCGCTCTCGGGGGAGTGCTGGTACTGAGCAGAGCTCCACTCTTCTGATGGCCTCCTGCATGCATACTGCCTCGTCTCTCTCGGGCACTCGTGGGCTTCCTGGGCAAGGGCGTGATGAACGAGGGCTAAGAGAGAACACTCAGTCCTGTGCCCACCACCTCCTGGGAATCACAGGTCTTTGCATTCAGAAGCTGAGTCAAGTGGCAGGGAGAGGCATTGTGAAGCCCAGTGGGAACATTCCTGAACCTGAGGCCCTGAGACGAGAGGTCCCTGACCTGTTTGTTGCTTTCCCTGGGCAGAGGGCAGGGGCTACCCCTGTTGGTTTTGGCCTCATGCTGCCTACAGTGTCCCCAACTTTGGGAGAGACTTTTAGTGCTGCCCCCTCTTTTAGATGTGCCAGGCCTCTTTCTTAAATCTGGGTTCATCTGGTAATGGGGACTCTGAAGTTACCCCTCGGCCCATCTTCAACCTGCCCAGGTCTCAGGGCCATGGTGGCCCCGGGTTGTTACTCACTGGATGGCCGTGAAGAACAAGCATGTGAAACTGCCTTTTGGTCCCATGTGTCACATCCTTCCCCTGGAGCCCTGTGGAGCGGTGTTGTGGGAGCAAAGGAGGTGAAAGAAGTTTGCGGAATAAGCTAGAGGCGCAGCAGTGAGCCACTTAGAGTGTCCCCCGTGAAGCTTACATTCCAGCAGTACAGACACCTAAATACACAAGAACAGAAATACTGTCAGGCGGTGGTCAGTGCATCAGCAAAAGTAAAACAGGCTGCAGGGAAAGGAACACGGTGAGATGGTGGGGAAGACCTCTCAAAAAGTGACATTGGAGCAGAGAACAGGACAAAGTTCAAGGTTCTTTACACAGGACTTCTCAGAGCCTCTGATGTAGTTGTGTGCATTGAGAGGCATCACAGAGTTTATAACATTCAGTAGCTCAGAAACTCACTTAGGCAGGGAACTTGTTTTTCTTGGAGTGTCTGTATTGCAGGTCTGGTGCTCAGTGGGGCGCTACATTTTCTCGTGTATCAGGCTGAATCAATTTCACCTCCCATGCTGCTTTGACCCTAACGGCTGCTGGAACTGCTGAGTAGAGAGATTCTGACACTCTGGGCTAGGGACAAGAGCCACGAGCAGTTAGTGATGTCTGCTGGGGTGGAGAGGGGTGTGGTGGTACTTGAGGGCAGGCATCTGCCGCCTCTCAAGCTGGTGTCCCATTCTGTGTTCCCTTCAGAGCCCATGAATTTATTGGCAGATGAAGAAATAATGAAGTTTTAGAATGAGTTGAAAAAATTCTAATGTGTAAGCTGCGATACTCAGATGTTTTTGTTTTTTTTTAAGATTTTATTGGGGAGTTGGGGAAGGGGACCAGCCAAGTTGTTGCTCTTCAGTCTTCGTTGTGGAGGTGCGGCACCAGTTGCCATCTGGCTTCCCGTCAGCAGCTTGTGGCCTCTAAGCTCAAGGTGCTGAGTTCAGTCTTAGTTGCAGGTGGGCATAGCCACCATCCCATGTGGGAGTCGAACCAGCAGCCTTGTTGTTAAGAGCGCACACTCTATCCACTGAGCCATCTGGGCGGCAGCTCAGCTCAAGGTGCCGAGTTCAGTCTTAGTTGTGGGTGGGCATAGCCCACCATCGAACAGGCAATCTTGTTACACCAGCTGAGCCATCCTGCCACCTGTTGGCAGCTCAGCAACAGCTCAGCTCGGGTGCAGCATCACTGGCCCATGTGGGAATCGAATCAGCAGCCCTGTTGCTCAAAGCTCGCACTCTTAAGCCAACTCTTAACCAACTGAGCCACTCGGTCGGCCCCAGATGATTTTCTTTAGACAGATTGCTGGCAGAGGAGGCCCAGTCTCTGTTCCGTTAAGGCCTTGAATATGGAAGAATAGCTCTGTGGAGAAGACAGACAGGCAGGATGTCGCTTTTCTCGCCGAGGACCTTTGTGGCTAAGACTGCACCTCCACGTCTTGAGGAAAAAGTCACGCAGCTTGTTGAGTCAGATTTTGGGTCCATGTAACCTTTTTCTACCCACCCTGAGTTTTCATGTCTACTCCTTGTTTTCAGGTGTTTGCCACAAAACTTACCTACCCTCAGCCAGTTACCCCCTGGAACGTTCAGGAACTGAGGCAAGCAGTCATCAACGGCCCCAATGTGCACCCGGGAGCTTCCATGGTCATCAACGAGGATGGCAGTCGCACGGCCTTGAGTGCCGTGGACCTAACCCAGCGGGAAGCCGTAGCCAAACAGCTCCTGACACCAGCCACAGGGGCACCAAAGCCCCAAGGCACAAAAATTGTGAGTAGCGGGCCAGTTTGATCAGTGAGTGTAGCCCATTGGCTGTGGCTCTGGTGAGTGCCATGGTAAGAATGTTGTGTGAGCAGTTCCTGCCTTTTCCAAGATGCAGCGCCTCTCACACGTGGATGTTCCTTAGGAGCTTGGGGGTACTTACTGTCTCCCCAGCTGGAGCTGAGGCTTCTAGAGCCTAGATGCCATGAGTAGAGCTTCCTTTGGCTATCTGATGCCGTGTAGCACAGTGCGGGGCACACATCAGGGGCTCGAGAAGGGCTCTTTAATAACAACTCAGTTGTCCTGGGGCAGGAGAATTTGCTGCCCTTGCCCAGAGCTACTCAAAGGGCGGTTCCTCAGATCAGTAGTAGCAGCAGCAACAGCATTCCTGGAGCTTGTGAGCAATACACATCACCCCTCCACCACCACCACCACCACATACTGAATTAGAATCTCTGGGAATGGGTCCGAGGAATTTCTGTTTTATCAGGCTAGGCTTTCCAGAGTGTCCCTCTGCTTGCTAAAGTTTGAGAACTGCCCCAAAGGAAGGAGTTATTCTGTGCAGGGATAGCTGATAACTGACAGACTTCATCTGACGCTTCATTTCAAGCAATAGCTAGTGGTCACCCATAGTACTGTGTTAAGGGGTCCTGAGCCTTATCTGGGCTCCATGGGCAAGAATACGTGACTGATTAGCAATAACAGCTGAGAGCGAGAAATCTGAGGGTGACATCATTTATAGCCTTGTCAAATTATAGCCATTCATGCTGGTAGAGGGCAGCAAAGGACCCCTAACCAGTTGTTCATGGCAGAAGCTGGAGTTAAATGGGTTCAATTTGGGTTTAATTTCTGGGTGACGGCCCAGAATCGGGGTGACTGGCTGCATTTTCTTCACCTGTCTGCACATTTGTGAAACCTCTGCTTGCCCTCTGACATGTCTAAACCCAGTGGCTGATCAGGTCTTTAGCAGTGGGTCCGAGCTCTGCTAAACCTCCTCAGCCGTGAACGAACTTGGGAGGAGAAACAGGGAGGAAAAGGAAGCGCTCTTGGCTTTGTCGTAGGGACCGTTCGTTCCCATCGCCCTTCTCTGCAGCCTGTCGTCTTGCTTCCTCTCTGTCTTGCAGCCCTCCTAAGGTAGAGCACGAACGCAGTTTCTGCTTTGGTGGCAGGGGACATGTGCAGAAACAGATCAAGTCACCTGGTTTGTTGTTTCCTGGTGCATTCAGTAAGGTTTGTGTTCAGGCTCATGGGTTATTCTGCCTGCCTTAAGCGCCAGGTGTTTTGTTAGCAGCTGTGAGAGAGTCAAGGTGTCTTTCACTTAACAGTGAACTCAAGTCAAATATGTGAACCAGTCTCAGTAGGAAAATTTGAGAAAAATGGAGAGGGGAGAGCAGAACGGGGTCACGTACTTCTGAGTGAGGGCCCTCTAGTTGCTACATACTGCACTTTGTCAGTCACTATGGACAAGATCCCAGCGCTCTGCAGTTCAGTGTCACCACCAGGGAATGAAACCATCAATGTGTTACCCACTGCTGAGTGCTGTGCAGACACTATAGGGAATAGCAGTGGAGGACAGTGACTTCACGTACATGATGCTTAAGAAGAAAGGAGTTTGAGGGCATTGTGCAGGGTAGGAGGGTGTGAAGTCATCAGGAGGCAGGTGAGGGCCAGCCTGACAGTGACAGGGGAGCCAAAGGTGAAAACGGGATGTTTCAGAGGGAGCGTCAGGGGGACTTGGTGATAGATGGGGTGTCAGGGCTGCAGAAGAGAGACGAGGTGAGAAGGAAGCCATGGTTTCCAGAACGGAAGGATGGAAGAGTCCTGGACAGAGGTGCATCTGGGCCCCTCTAAATCAAGAGGCGACAGTGGAGAACCTAAGGGCCCATCTTCCATAAAAGGTAGAAATGTGGGGCTTAGGTTAGGGGGCCACAGTGTTAGGAAGTGAAATTACTGGAGTGTTGAACTCTTTCACCAGAGTACAGTGGAGAGAGAAAATAGGGGAAGACTGGGAAGCTGAGGGAAAAGAGACGGACGGCTGGGCTTGCTCATTTGGTGACTGCGTCTGTCCCCTCACATGTGGTCGAGGGGTTCTTCCAGGTCACAGCCAGCCCCTGGGTATCTTTGTATCTCCCAGGAGCACCTATTAGATGTTTGTGGAGTTAAAAATGAATTTTAAGAACAGTGAGGAAACTGAGGGAAGATGCATCCCTTTTGTCCAAGTGAAAGTTGCTTGTGACGCAGGAAAGCGGTTTGAACAGAGGAAGGAGCCAGGTGTCAGAGCCTTTGTGAGGTAGCAAAGGCAGTAGCTAAGAACATTTTAAAGAAAAAATAGAAAGCTCTGGAGGTTTCTGACATTGGGGTGTGAGGATGGGCACCTGCACGAGAACTTGACGTAGCCTTGGTTATTGCTATAGGGTCCGAGATGAGTGGGATTGGGAGCTTAGGGAGGGAAGGTTGGCCTCCGGGTTGGTCAGTCCCTGGTAAGTGACTAGAATGAGTTCTGAGCAGCAGTGAGGTTGTGTGAGGTCGGCTCGGTTGCTTGTCTTCCAGCTGCAGTTCAGACCCTGAGCGCGTTGTCCCTGCTTCCTCCGCCAGCCTCACCTCTCAGCTCGCCCTTTGCGTTCCAGCCATCCCAGCAGTGATGCCGCCCCGTTCCTTCTCCCCTTTAGGCCTTGTGCTTGCTGTCCCCTGTGGGAACACTTTGCCCTCCCCTGGGCTCCCCAACTAATTCCTTCATGCCTCAGCAAGGGCCTCATTCCTCTAGGTCAGAGGTCCACAAACTTCTCCAGCAGAGGGCCAGACAGTAAATATTTTAGGTTTTGTGGGCCATACAGCCTCTGTTGCAACGACTCACCCCTGCTGTTGTGGTGTGAAAGCCACCACAGGTGGTACATGAACAAATGGGTGTGGTTATATCCCCCCAAAAAACAGGTGGCTTGTCTGCAAATGTTGGTTTGTTCCTCTCAAAACTTATATGCACCCCCATTGTGTTCCCAGCCTGCCCCCATCCTCCCATGGCTCTCACTGTGTTGTATTGTCACTGTGTGTGCATCCATCTGCTCTTGAGTTCCTAGATCCCGCGGGGACAAGAGCTGGGTGTTCTCACCCCTCAGGACGCTTATGGAGTGGGTGGATCCAGGTCGAGGTGCGGGAGGCTCGGGCATGAGCCACGTTGGACCCGATGATGAGGCCCAGGGGCAAAGACAGGAAGGGACTTGATGAGAGAAAAGTGGTTCTTACATCAGGACGTGGGACTCAGGATGATACCTTTATTCTCCAAAACCTCAGTTATGTTATGTATAATCTACAATTATACATTTCATCAAATATGGGTGTACTTATAACTTATTTGTAATTTGTAAAAACTTTGGCTAATGGCATTGTGTATAGATCAGGACTGGGCTAAGGGCTGGGTGGAGGCCCAGGCCAGGTGAGGATGAGAGAGAGGGGTTAAGAAAGAAGGGGACAGGATGACGGAGGGACCTGTTTCCCTGGAGGTGTGAGGTCTCTGTCCGTTCCCCTGGGCCTCTCAGATGGACGAGGAAGTGGCCAGGACAGCCAAGTCTCATTTTTCGGCCCAGCAGTCTGCCAGGAGCCAATTTTGACTCTGGGCTTCCTCTGAAAACTGTGACCTGGGCATGGGCATGCTGATTTTCACGGCAGTATTTATTTAGAGACAAGAGAAAGGAAGGGCCTTAGGTTTGGGTTGGCGAGGGGAGTGCCCTGTGCTCCAGGGCTTCTGTTTGGGTTGGCTGGTGCCTGCCAGGCTGGCCTGCATGCCTTTCCAGCTGTGGGGTTTGCTTATGCTGGAGGGTGTCTCAGATTTGTGAGGCTCAGATCTGAGGCCCAGCTTAGGCTTTGGGACGTGGGCCACAGGTCCAGCAGTTTTTCCCTTGAGAGTCTAAAGAAATAAGACCTTGAAAGGCAGCTCAGACTTGGTAACATGCTCTTGGCAGATGCTCACGGAAATCCTCAGAGCCCCTGTCTCCCTGGAAACATGGATGTGGGGACAGGAAAGGGAAGGATTGAATTCCTTTGGGAGCAGAAAGACTGACTCTGCGCAAGGTGCTTTTGGGACTGCCTTTGAGAACTTGAGGGGTTTGCTCCCTCTTTCACTGAGCTGGAGGAAACTTTCAACCCAGATGAGTAGGAATGGGGGGTGGGGGGTGGGGACCTTCTCATTAACCTCTAGTCTCTCTCTTTCTCCAATTTTCTGATGCAGCTTCATAAATGTGGACAACATAAGAGGACACGAGCCTTGGAGTAGTTTGTTGTTCCCCCAGCCTGTTCTCTGCTGGGATTTAGGGGAGGCTTGGGGTAGAAGGAGGTCTCACCGAGTCTCCATGATTCCCCTGCGCTGCTAAGGGGAGCAGCTGGGGGAGCAGCTGCCTTCATGCTTTTGTTTTTTAAAATAGTGTTTATGTTCATCATTTCAGAAGCCCGGTGTTAACATAACATAAGATAAAAGGCAGTAAAAGGCTTAAATAGACTTTCAGCTTTGTGGGAGGAGGCGATCTGTCAGGAGGACATGACCAGTGGAAAATCAGTGAGGAAAAAAAGCGTGACTGGTGGTTATCTTTAAGGAGTAAAATTACTTGTGGTTTTTATTCTCTTTAAATTCATCTATATTTTCTGTTTTCCCCCCACAATGAGCATATCACTTATGTAATAGTTTTCGCTTTCTTTAAAAATAGTTGAAGATTTAAAAAAAATTTTTTATGTAAGTAAATACATGCTCATTGTAACATGAACAATACTAAGATGTATAAAGGTGACAATAATAACGTAATGATAATCTGCACCTTACTTACCTTCCCCACGTGCCCCTGCCCCAGAGGAGTCCAGAGTAACAGCTTGGTGAGGATCCAAGCACCGTTTTCCCTTGTGTATATAAACACGTACAGAGTTGGCCTGGGTTTTAAATTGCTTCATCCTATCACCTTAGATGGCACCTGAAATTTTTTTTTTTTTTATGTAATACATTATTGCCATCACTTCAGGACTAGTATAGATGTAACTCAGCCTTTTTCATCACTGCATAATATTCCATAGTTTGTACCATGATTTATTTGCCTGTGCCCCTTCTGTGGGGCAGCCAGGTTATTTTCAGTTTTTGTCACTGTGAACAGTGCTACAGAAACATAATATTCATATACCCTTGCATTGGCACTCTTTTTCTTCTGAAAGGCCAAAGGGAAGTGAGTTTTAAATGTTCTAGAACCTTTTGTCAAATTGCTTTCCCAGGAGACTATGGCAATTTAAATGTATTAAATTTTTGAGTGTAATAAAATGTTTTCAGAGGGCACTGGACTGGGAATCAAGAACGCTGTGTTTCAGTCCTGGCTCTGCTCTATGAGGTTGGACAAAGTGTTTCTATAATGAAATGTGGAATTTATACTTACAATAACATACTCAAGTGTGACCGTGGGAGGGATTCCAAGGGTTCTATGGTTATATGCAAATAGGCTGTCTTCAGATTTGTCCATTTCTTTCTGCAGATTAATTCTCTGAGGAATTCAAGACTCCGGAAAGGCCATACATCTTCAAAGTAGACAGAGTTTACTGGACAGAGGCCTGGAGCCTTGTCTGCTGCTTGTACCTCTGGGCCCGGAGCCTGGATAAGGGCTATGCTGGGCTAGTAGCTGTTTCTCAAAGATTTCTAGAGTTTTGCTCCAGACTAAAAATTCCCTTTTCATTTAGTTGAATACAGCATGAGACAGTTAGAAGCCACAGTCAGGCCAGGCTCTTGGGATAGCAGTCATGATGCTGAAGTTGCCACTGTAACCTGTCTGTTCCCCACTCTACCCCCAGGTGTGCCGGCATGTGAAAAACGGGGACATCCTCCTACTGAACCGACAGCCCACCCTGCACAGACCATCCATCCAGGCACATCACGCCCGCATCCTACCCGAAGAGAAAGTCTTACGGCTCCACTATGCCAACTGCAAGGCCTATAACGCTGACTTCGATGGAGACGAGATGAACGCCCACTTCCCCCAGAGTGAGCTGGGCCGGGCCGAGGCCTACGTCTTGGCCTGCACGGATCAGCAGTACCTTGTTCCCAAGGTAGGTCTGACCTTGAGGCTGTTCCACGGTCATCACTGGCACAACTTGGCTCTTTAGAGCTGGGCCGTCTCCAGCTCCTGAGGGCAGTGGGCAGCTCCAGGACGGGCATGTGGAACACGGGGTCCTGGCATGTTCCAGGTGGGGTTTTTGGCCTTCTAGTTGCTTAGAGCCAGGGGAAGGTTTCTGTTTTTCTGCCTCTTAAAGAGAAATTGAAGCAGTCATCACCAAAAGCCAAGTTTACTAGCTCCATAATAGGTCTTGTCTTCCAGACTTATGTTTGGATTCTGTAGCTTATTAGCTTCTGGCAAGCATTACATTAGCATCCCAACTGTGTTGGTCCCCATGGTCCTCAGATGACTTTGATCCTTTGAATTCTGATATGCATGAATTTTAAGAGACAACTTAACTCCAAGGGCCCAGATGAGACCTCCCTCCAGCCCATGAAGGCTTCTGCTCTTTGAATTTCTTCCTTCTGTCTCTGAGGTCAGTCCTCTGAGGCAGACCCACTTGGGTCATGGCAGCTTCCCCCTGGCCTGGCCAGCTGACCCATTCCCATTAAGTGGCAGGGGCCCAAGTCAGCATGTGCTCGTGGGAGGAACAGAGAAGGTGGGGGAAGAGCCAAAGTGAAAGATTAGAACAATATGATCCTGCAACTTTTAAAAAAATTTGATGCTCCAAGCTTTAAAAACAATGTAAAATACTGTACTAGAGAGGTTCTCTAAAACAGGATATTAACCACACGTATACACATTTTAATCTACTTTGAAGTGCAAAAGAAACTGGCAAATAACTCAATAAAGAAAAGTGTTCTGTTTTAAAAAAAAATGATCATATTAATAGATGCAGAAAAAAACATTTGACAAAATCCAATCCAACATCCATTCATGATAAAAACCCTCAGCAAAGTGGAAATAGAGGGAGCATAGCTCAACATAATAAAGGCCACATATGAGAAACTGACTGCTAACATACTTAACAGGAAAAAGCTAAAAGCGTTTTCCTTAAGATTAGAAACAAGACAAGGATGTCTACTTTCACCACTTTTATTCAATATAGTATTGGAAGTCTTAGCCACAGCGATCAGATAAGACAATGAAGTAAAAGACATCCAAATTGAAAGGAAGAAGTAAAACTCATTATTTGCAGATGACATGACTCTATGTAGAGAACCCTGAAGATTCCATCAAAAAACTATTCAAACTGATAAATGAATTCAGTAAAGCAGCAGGATACAAGATTAATATTCAGAAATTGGTTGCATTTTTATACATCAATAATGAACTATCAGAAACAGAAATAAAAATACCATTTATAATTGCATCAAAAAGAATAAAATACCTAGGAATAAATTCAATCAAGGAGGTAAAAGACTTGAACTCAGAAAGTTATAAGACACTGAAAAAAGAAGTTGAAGGAGATAAAAATAAATGGAAGTATACACTGTGCTCATGGATAAGAAGAATTAACATCATTAAAATGTCCAAACTACCCAAAGCAATCTACAGAGTCAATGCAATCCCTATTTAAATACCAATGGTATTATTCACAGAACTAGATCAAATAATCCTAAAATTATATGGAACCACAAGAGACCCCCAAATAGCCAAAGCAATCTTCAGAAAGAAGAACAAATTTGGTGGTATCAAGCTACTTAATATCAAACTATACTATAAGGCTATATTAATCAAAATAACATGGTACTGGCATAAAAACAGAAACGTAGATCAGTGGAACAGAACAGAGAACCCAGAAATAAACTTAGGCCTATATGTCATGCTTATGGCAGAGGAGGCAAGAATATGCAATGATATAAAAACAGTCTACTCAATAAATGGTGTTGGGAAAACTGGACAGATACATACAAAAAAAATTAAGCTAGACCATTTTCTTGGACCATACACAAGAATAAACTCAACATGGATTAAAGACTTAAATGTAAGACCAGAAACCATAAAACGCCTAGACGAAAAAATAGGCAGTAAACTCTGACTTTGCTGTTAGTAATATATATACATATACGATATATATAGGTATAGATATAGATATAGATATGAGTGTGTGTGTATATATATGTATATATGCCAGGGGTGCCAAAAAAATGTATGCGCATGACTTGTATTCATCTTTTGTTATCGGTATATATTATTACAATTTTAATACAGTCCTTTCTTAAAATGTGTATACATTTTTTTAGCACCCTCTGTATATTTGGCTATGTCTTCTCAGGCAAGGGAAACAAAAGAAAAAATAAATGGGACTACATCAAACTAAAAAGATTTTTCACAGCAAAGGAAACTATCAACAAAACGACAAGACATCCTACTGAATGGGAGAAGATATTCACCAATGATACATCCAACAAGGGATTAATATCCAAAATACATAAGAAACTCATGTAACTTAACACTAAAAAGACAATCCAATTAAAACATGGGTAAAGGCTCTGAATAGACATTTCTCCAAAGAGGACATATACATGGCCAGTAGGCATTTAAGAAGATACTCAATGTCAATGTTTTTTGGTGTTTTTTTTTTTAACAGAACACTTCTTTCTTTACTGAGTCATTTGCCAGTTTCTTTTGCACTTCAAGATAGATTAAAATGTGTAGACGTGTGGTTAATTACCTGTTTCAGAAAACCTCTCTAGTACAGGATTTTACATTGCTTTTAAAGCTTGGAGCATCAAATTTTTTTAAAAGTTGCAGAATCATATTGTTCTAATCTTTCACTTTGTTTATGTGGTGTGTCACATTACTGATTTGCAGATATTGAACCAACCTTGCATCCCAGGAATGAGTCCCACTTGATCATGGTGTATGATCTTTTTAACGTATTGCTGAATTCGGTTCACTGATACTTTGTTGAGGATTTTTGTGTCAATATTCATCAGGGATATTGGCCCATAATCCTTTTCTGTAGTATCTTTGGTTGGAATAAGGGTAATGCTGCCTTTGTAAATGAGTTTTGGAGCCTTCTCTCCTATTCAGTTCTTTGGAGTAGTTTGAGAAGGATAGATATTAATTCTTTGAATATTTGGTAAAATTCACCTGTGAAGCTCTCTGGTCTAGGACTTTGGTTTGTTGGGAGATTTTTGATTACTGATTCTATTTTGTTAGTAGTTATTGGTCTGTTCAGATTTTCTGTTTCTTCCTAATTCACTCTTGGAAGCTTATATATTTCTGGGAAGTTATCCATTTTCTCCAGGTTATCTAATTTGTTGGCATATAATTGTTCAAAGTATTTTCTTACATTCCTTTGTATTTCAGTGGTTAGTTCTCACTTCTCTTTCATTTCTTAATTTATTTATTTGGGGCCTCTCTTATTTTCCTGATGAGTCTGGCTAAAGGTTTGTCAATTCTGCGTACAATATCTTTTCAAGGAACCAGCTCTTGGTTTCATTATTTATTTTTTTTAACTCTATTTTGTTTATCTCCAATCTGATCTTTATTATTTCCTTCCTTACTCACTTTAGCCTTTGTTTCCTGGTTCTTTTAGGTGTAAGGTTAGATTGTTGAGTTCAGATTTTTTGTTTCGTGGGGTAGGCCTGTTTTGCTATGAATTTCCTTTTTAGAACTGCTTTGGCTGTTCCCATAGATTTTGGGTCGTTGTTTTCATTTTCATTTGTCTCAAGATATCTTTTGATTTCTTCCTCGATGTCATTGATAACCCATTCATCGTTGGGTAGCATATTATTTAGCTTTCATGTGTTTGTGTGTTTTTCAGTTTTCCTCTTGTAATTGTTTTTGGAGAACATGCTTGATATTATTTCAATCTTAAATTTACTGATACTTGTTTTGTGGACTAACATGGTTTCTCCTGGAAAAATGTTCCATGTGCACTTGAAAAGAATGCATACGTTGCTGCTTTGGGGTGAAATGCTCAAAAAATAGCAACTAAATCCATCTGGTCTGATGTGTCATTTAAGGCCACCATTTTTTGTTGGTTTTCTGCCTTGATGATCTATCCATTGATGTCAGTGGGGTGTTAAAGTCCCTACTGTGACTGTATTACTATTGATCTCTTCTTTTATGTCCATCAGTATTTGCTTTATATATTTAAGTGCTTCTACATTGGGTATATAGTTGTTTACAAGAGTTATAGCCTCTTGTTGGATTGACCCATTATCATTATGAAATACCTTTCTTTGTCTCGTTACAGCCTTTGTTTTAAAGTGTATTTTGTCTGATATAAGTATTGCTACTCCAGCTTTTTTCCTTTCCATTTGCATGAAATACCTTTTTCCTTCTCTTTACTTTCAGTCTATGTGTGTCTTTCAATCTGAAGTGGGTCTCTTATAGGC
The DNA here is from genome assembly GCF_001890085.2 of Hipposideros armiger. Taxonomy (NCBI): domain Eukaryota; kingdom Metazoa; phylum Chordata; class Mammalia; order Chiroptera; family Hipposideridae; genus Hipposideros; species Hipposideros armiger. The sequence goes on along the minus strand of NW_017731911.1, from coordinate 1,282,618 downwards.
AGCATATGTACACGTTTTTGTTTTTTTTATCCATTCAGCCAGCCTGTGTCTTTTGATTGAAGTATTTAGTCCAGTTACATTTAAAGTAATTATAGATCGGCATGTAATTATTGCCATTTTATTAATTGTTTTCTGATTGTTTTGTAGTTCTTTTCTGTTCCTTTCTTATTATCTTGCTCTCTTGTGTGTTAATGACTTTCTACAGTGTTATGTGTAGTAGTTTCCTTTCTCTTTATTTCTTATGTATTTCTTATAGATTTTTGGTTTGTGGTTACCATGTGCTTCATATATGCCAAGCTTTGTGTATAGGAGTTTGTTTTAAGTTGATGATTGCTCACATTCGAACACATATAAAATCACTACAATTTTTACTCCACATTTGTTATTATCATTATTTTTTACTTTGTGTGTGTGTGTGTGTGTGTGTGTGTGTGTGTGTGTGTGTGTGTACACCTTAATTTACTGTTGTAATTACCCATGATCTTCCTACTTTTGTCTTTTAGCCCTATACTAGCTTTATGGTTGGTTGAATAAATTAATTTCTTAACAAATAAAAAGTGAAAAACTTTTAGGGGATGATCTGAGGGTTCACTTCATTTTTAGTTGATTTCTTTTGTCCTAGGTAAAGAGCTTTTGATTCTTGATACATTTCATTTACTCCTTAGTATAAATGCCAAGAGGTGGAATCCTTATTTTTACTGACTGTTATAAAAATGCAACATGTCTTGAAGTACTTTGGTTGCAACATCCTAAGAGGACAAGAGCTGGTTTTGTTAAACTAGGGAAGCCATTTTTTGGTGTATCTTGTTTTCTTTTTTTTTTTAAGATTTTATTGGGGAATTGGGGAAGGAGGCCAGCCAAGTTGTTGTTCTTCAGTCTTCGTTGTGGAGGGCACCAGTCGCCATCTGGCTGCCCATCGGCAGTTCATGGCCTCTAAGCTCAAGGTGCTGTGTTCAATCTTAGTTGCTGGTGGGCGTAGCCACCATCCCATGTGTGAGTCAAACCAGCAGCCTTGTTGTTAAGAGCGCATGCTCTATCCACTGAGCCATCTAGGTGGCAGCTCAGCTCAAGGTGCCAAGTTCAGTCTTAGTTGCGGGTGGGCGTAGCCCACCATCGAACAGGCAATTTTGTTGTTAACACCAGCTGAGCCATCCTGCCACCTGTTGGCAGCTCAGCGACAGCTCAACTTGGGTGCAGCGTCACTGGCCCATGTGGGAATCAAACCGGCAGCCCTGTTGCTCAGAGCTCACTCTCTTAAGCCAACTCTTAACCAACTGAACCACTCAGCCAACCCCGGGTGTATCTTTTTTTCCCTTTGTTTCCATTTCTCTTCGTTCATTTTTCCATTTCTTCTCTATTTTCAGATATTTTCTTAACTGTAGTATCTTTAACTAGCCATAGTACTAATTAAAGTACTTCTTTTTGTTGGTTGTATATATTTAATGGAGTTGGGTATTGTCTTCTTACTTAAAATAGGAGATGAATGGAACTTCATTTGTTTTCCAGGAAACAGTTAAACTTTATTTATGTGTTTCTTTGTGGATTAACTTTTTTTCTTCTGTTTTTTGAATGTATTGAATGCCAGTGCTTTGTGGAAATTTTTTTAACAAGGTTTGAGAATAGTTTTCTGCCTTCTACTTATTCAGCTAGAAGATTCAAGTCACAGAATACTCTAATTCTCTAAGCGTCCTGACCAAAGATATAATGATCGTAATGTCATTTTGCTGTGATATTAAATGGAATAGGATAGCTGACAATTATCTGTGTTTTTGATTCAGAGATGGTCTTTCTGATCCTAAGCAGGATTTAGAAAATTCAGAATTATAAGTAGACCCTTAGTAAATTGCTTTAATCAGCATTCCTCCCTACAAATCATGGTTATTGCATTGAAAGCAATTTAGCTATTAAGGTAATTTTCTAGTCATGTAGCTGTCTGGACAGAGCGAGGATAAGGCATGGAATAGATCACATAACTTGTAATTAAGTTCTTTAAAGGAAGAAAACAAAAGGAAAAATTTATATCTGCCTCCAAAGACTGTAGGATGAGTCAAATGTATAATACTGGTTTGGGTTTTTCCCCCAAGCAAAATAAGACCATGTCTTTGGAACAAGATGCAAAGTATAATTTTTTATTCAAGTCAGTAACTCAAAGATTTCATAAGAACGGCTGTGTGCTCCATCTGACCTTCCCTTATTACATCTATAACAATCTATTCAGCCCATCTGTAATAATTAGCTTTGAGTTTACATAAAGCCATTGTCATAGTATTTAGGCTGTTTGACAAGTTTCCTTTTAGCTTTTGAATTAGTACGTGTAGTTAAATTCCTGGTGCTTCTCCATGGCTGCATTGGTGACTTCCTTTAGCCCGTGTTATGAAACATGGCCATAATATGGGATACTATTTAACAAATAATCAAATGATAACAATCTTTAGATCTGAGGCACACATTTTTCTTAAGTTCCCATGAATGTTGAAAAGTTTGCAAAAACTGCTTCTTGGAGAACATCAGGAGTACAGCTATTTTTACTTTAGTGTGCCTTACGTTGCCATGAACACAGACCTACAGATAAGGTTCAGGAGACTGAGGATCAGAAAGGTTGAGACACATGTCAAATGAGATAAATGTACACACCCAAACTGGGGCTTTTATAAAAGCCCTTGTTTGGGCATCTGGTAGATAATGACCTTTATTATGGGCCCGCCATAAGCATGTGCTGCATTGTGAAAAGACACTCAGGATGGACGTTCTTTCCTTCTATACGAGTTTGTCATGGCTCTGTCGTGACCCTCTGGAGGATCCTCTGCCTGAACCCCTGCCTCCCTGCACTGGCTGACTGCAAGTCACTTCTCAGGCCTAGCTGTCATACTGCCCCCCCGAGACCATTCATGACCATCCCCCTACCTCAAAACTATATGATGATTCATTCTGTTATTTTCCTCCATGGCGTTTAAAAATCTTTGCGACAATATATTTATCCAATCATTCATTTACTGCCTGGTTCCTCCTCATCCTAAATTGTCTGTTTGGTCCACTGAAGTAGATTAAAGGTTTAACCCGGTGCGTAGGCAACACAGTAGGCTCTCAGTAACTATTTGTTGAATAGTTGACTAATTTACAGGAGAACCAGGCCAGAAATGTGTGAAAAATACTAATGCATAAAACCAAAATATAAAAACAAGAACATAGCTAATAGCAGCCAGGCCAAATTTATGCATAAATGCCAAAATATGCTGGAGCAACTAGAACCAGATGGGATTATGGAGAGAAGGCTTGGGGGAATGGATGGGTTTGAAGCAGTTTTGGTATAGAACTGTGGGCAAACGGCAAAGGTGGAAGGCTGTCAGAAAGCCCTGGGCATGTGCTTTTGGAGGCAGTTTGCTGTCAAGATGAGAGGCCGAGGCACTGGCCTGCTGAGGCCGTGGGGAAGGTCAGTACAGACAGGGCTGTAAGGCAAGGCTGTTGCTAATAGGCAGCCTCCAAACAGATGATTAGGAATTACAATGTGACTTAAAATGTATCTTCATTCTTCACTTGTCTGTTTTGCTTTGTAGGATGGCCAGCCTTTGGCAGGGTTGATCCAAGATCACATGGTTTCGGGTGCAAACATGACCATTCGAGGTTGCTTTTTCACCCGGGAGCAGTATATGGAACTGGTGTACCGAGGACTCACAGACAAAGTGGGGCGCGTGAAGCTCTTTCCTCCTGCCATCCTGAAGCCTTGCCCACTGTGGACAGGAAAACAGGTAATTGAGAGAAAACAGCCAGTGTGTATATAAGGAGGAAACCAGCCGCTCAGATAAAAGGTTTCATTCTCAGGAGAGCCAATGCCAGAGACAGAGAAATGACAAATCAAACAATAGTATGATTTTCAATTTGATGGGGTTCCTAGGTCAGGGTGGTTTCAAGGGAGTATCTACTAAGAATAGACTGCATTGTTTCTGTCCTTTGCTTCTAACTTAAACTTTGAGGTCTTCATTCAGATATGGTGGTTATAGGCAGTGGTGTTGGTGGTAGTATTAGTAATATTTTTGGGAGGGGCCAGGTGCTTTGCTAAGTGCTTTAGATATGTTATCTTATTTAATCCTCACAACCAACCTGCAATGCAGAGACCACTGTTATCACCATTGAGCAGTTGAGGATAGGATACTGAGGCTTAGCAAAGTTAAATTACCTGCCCAAGTTTATAGGAGAGACAACTGGGATTCAAACCCAGGATTTTCTAACTACCCAAGCATTACACTATACTTCCTTTCAAAGTAATAAAATAATAGTATATGTGGGACCAAATAATTAAATACAATAAAATATGTGCTTCTGCTGTTGTCTGAATCTCCGGTAGGTAGTTAAAACCTAACTACTAACAGTTATGTGATCTTGGCTCTGTGGACCTTGTTTCTTCATCTATAAAACAGAGGGTTTCAGGTTGGTGATCTCTAAGGTCTTTTCCAGCTCTGCAGTTCTTTAAGTCCATGGACCTAGGACTTGACTGGTTTTTAGTTGTTAAACCAGCCTTGGATTCCTGGGATAATCTTTACTTGGTTGTGCCGCAATATTCTGTATATATATTATTAAATTCAATTTGCTAAAATTTTGTTTAGAAATTTTTTTTGTTTTATGCATTTGTGTTCATGAGGGATATTGATCTGCAATTTTCTTGTAATATATTTGCCTGGTTTTGCTATCAGGGTAACATTGCCTTTATAGAATGAATTGGGAAGTATTTCCTTTTCTTCAATTTTTCTGGAAGAGTATGTGTAGTACTGGCATTTTTGTTTTGTTTTGTTTTAAAGATTTTATTGGGGAATTGGGGAAGGGGAACAGCCAAGTTGTTGTACTTGAATCTTAGTTGTGGAGGGTGCAACTAACTCAGCTCCAAGTCCAGTCGCCATCCGGCCGCCCGTCGGCAGCTCATGGCCGCTCAACTCAAGGTGCCGTGTTCATTCTTAGTTGCGGGTGGATGTAGCCCACCATCCCATGCGGGAGTCGAACCAGCAACCTTGTTTTTAGGAGCACATGCTCTCATCAGCTGAGCCATCCTGCCACTTGTTGGCAGCTCAGCAACAGCTCAGCTCGGGTGCAGCTCACTGGCCCATGTGGGAATTGAACTGGTGAACCTGTTGCTCAGAGCTTGAGCTCTTAACCAACTGAGCCACTCAGCCGGCCTGGCATTTTTTTTTTTTAATATTTTGTAGAATTCACCAGTGAAGCCATCTGGACCTAGAGTTTTCTTTATAAGAATACTTTTAAACTAAAATTTATATTTCCCTAATACATATAGGGCTATTCAGGTTATCTGTTTCTTGAATGAGCTTTAATACTTTTGCTTTTTCAAGGATTTTGTCCATTTCATCTAAGTTGTTGAATTTATAGGCATAAAGTTATTCATAGTATTCCTTTACCATCCTTTTCTATCAGTAAAATCTGTAGGTTAGTTACCTCTGTCATTCCTGATATTGGTAATTTTTGTCTTCTCTCTTTTTCCTGATCAGTTTGCCTAGATGTTTATTGGTTTTATTGCTGTCAAAGAATCAGCTTTCATAGATTTTTTTCTGTTTTTCTGTTTTCTATTTCATTGAGTTCACTTTGATCTTTATTATTTTTCTTCTGTTTGCATTGGGATTGATTTACTATTATTTTGCTAGTTACTTAAGGTTGAAACTGACGTCTTTTTTTTTTTGAGACTTTTCCCCATTTTTATAGGCATTTTATGTATAAATTTCCCCTGTAAGTTCTGATTAAGTAACATCCCACAAGTTATGATATGTTGTACTTTCATTTTCATTCACTTTAAAATACTTTCTAATTTACCTTTTGAGTTATTTAGTAACCTATTATTTAGTTTCCAGAAATTTAGGGACTTTACAGATATTTTTGTTAGGGATTTCCAATTTCCATTGTGGCCAAAGAATATACCTTGGATGACTTGAACCCTTTTTAAATTTATTGAGATTTGTTTTGTGGTTTCAATTATGGTCTATCTTGGTAAATGTTCTGTGTACCCTTAAAAATAATGTGTAATCTGTTGGATGGAATGCTCTATAAATGTCAACTACAGGTTCAGTTGCTGGATAGTTCAAGTCTACTATAGCCTTGCCGATCGCTGTCCTTCATTACCTGACGCTCATTGACTTGAAAATCATTGTTTCATATTCTTGTCTGCTTTTGTTGTTGTTGTTTCTGGTGGGAGAGTAAATCAGGTCATCATTGCTCCATCTGGGCCAGAAATGGAAGTTGACAAAAGAATATATGCAGCATTTTGCACTTTAAGCTTAAAGTCTATAAGCATGGATAGTTTAGTTCAAGGAGTGGTAAGCTTTTTCTGTGAAAGCCAGATAGCATATGTTTTAGGCTTTGCTGGCCATATAGTCTCTGTTGCAACTACTCAGCTCTGCCATTACAACATGAAAGCAGCCATAGACAACACATAAATGAGTGGGCATAGCTGTGATCCACTTTAACTTTATTTACAAAAAGAGGTGGTGGGCTGTAGTTTACCCATCCCTGATTTAGTTGGCTGTGTGTTCACTTTATTATTCCAATTCATGTTATTTTTATTACTCATATTTATATGTCTATTATATAAGCCATCTCAAGTTTTCTTGGAAGTGAATGGATTATAAGTCTTAAGTAATTTAGTATGCAGAATTTATTAGAATTTTATTTTAAAATAATCAACGTGTTCAAAAGAAAACCAAATAGTGGACAAAGAATATATATCTAAAGCCATGAATATGTTCATTCCCTTCCACCTGGGAATCCAGCCTCAGGAAATAATTTGAAATGTTGAAAAAGCTACTTGAAAAAGCAGCCCATTACACCATGGTTTATAATGATAGAAAATCAGAAAAACCTGAATACTTAAGATTGGAGCTAAGTAAATTGTGGAACATCTATTTGTTAAGATATTATATGGTTGTTAAAAAAAATAGTGGTTTTAAAATATCATGTTGTAGTCTGGAAAATTTTCTGACATAATGTTGAAATAAGAAAGAGACCACACAATTCTATGTGCAATCACAGTTGCAATCATGTTAAAAATGTATATTGGAAGAAGTTTGGAATAAAAAAGATCAAAGTGATAGAATAATTTGGTTCATATTAGGAGGGTTTTTTGTTTTGTTTTGTTTTTATAATGTTTCTGGGCTGTTATTATTAACTTTACAATTAAATAAGAAAATAGGTCCAGGTTTTACTTCTGTAACAGTTGGGAATTTTCAGTGTCTCTTGAGAGGTTGGTACAGGCTGTTATTTCTTTGCAAATGGGTGAAAAGGGGAAGAGTGACTACACTGCACAAGAATTTGTTAGAGGCTCAGTCTGATTTTACAGAAAAAGGCCATATTTAGAATCAGGAGATGAAGAACTTAGCTTGGGCAGGTAATTTGTACTGCCCCAGAAAGTGAAGCCTTCGGTTGTCTCTCCAGCGCATTCCATATAGTATCTTGAATGCTTTTCTTTCTACTTAGACTCGGAGATAGCTCATCATTTGTTGAAAGAGCATATAAAGAGGATTTGCCCGTCATTGCAGATCTCCAGTGTACAGCTCAATGAATGTTCACAAAATGAATACACCTTTGTAAACTATCACCCAGATCAGAAAGTAGAATACCACCAGCACTCCCAGGAGATCCCTCCTGACCCTTCTCAGTTTCTCCCCCTCCCCAAAGGTAGCCACTAACCTGACTTCTAACACTATAGGTAAATTTTATCTTTTCTGGAACTTTATATAAACGGAATTCTACAGTAAATCATATCTTTGTGTGAGTCACTCATGTCATTACATATAGCAGTGGTTTATTCATTTTCATTGCTGTATAATATTCCATTATATGAATATACCATTGTATATTTATCCATTTTACTATTGATGGACATTTGGGTTCTTTTCAGTTGTCTTCATCTGGCTAATACAAATAGGGCTACTATGAATATCCTTGTATAGGTCTTTTGTTGAATGTAATGTATGCATTTCATTGGGTGAATACCAAGGAATCAAATTGCTGGGTCATAAGATCTATTATATGTTCAACTTTAATGAATAGTTTAATAAACAGTTTTCCAAAGTGCTTGTAGCAGTTTATACTTCTACCAGCATGAGTGTGTTCTGGCTGCTGCTTCTCCTCAGCAGAACTCGATGGCTGTTTGTTTCTCTATTTGTTTAATTTTAGCCAGATGGTTGTATAGTGGCATCTTATTGTTGTTTTAACTTGCATTTTCTTAATGAAAAGTGAGGTTGAGCACCTCTTCATATGCTTATTGGCCATTTGTATATCATCTTTTGTGAAGTGCTATTCAAGTCTTTTACCTATTTTCTGTTCTATGCCATTTTTTTATTGATAGGTAAGTTTATTATATATTCTGCTATAAGTCCCTTGCCAGATAGATATATGTACTGCAAATACCTTCTGCTTGATGACTATCCTTTTTACCCTTTTACCTAACGCTGTTTTCTAATGCTTAGAAGTTCTTTATTTTATGTAGCATAATTCACCAGTCTTTACCTTTTATGGCTAGTCCTGTAGAAGAACTATTTGCCTGCTCCGAGGTCATGAAGGTGTCCCTCTGTGTTTTGTTTGGTAGCTTTATTGTTTTACCTTTCTCATCTTGGTCTACTGTCTGCCTGGAGTTGATTTTTGTGGGTGCGTGTGATGTGAGGTAGATATCAGAATTATTATTATTTTTTTAAGATTTTATTGGGGAATTGGGGGAGGGGAACAGACAAGTTGCTGTCCTTCCGTTCTGCAGTGTAGTTGTGGAGGACCTCGCTTCACTGGCCCATGTTGGTATTATGATCACTGCACTCTTCTCAGCTGAGGCAGTCGGCCGCCAGCCATTGGTCAGCTGCTCACGGTGGCTCTCACCGGCTGCCAGCCGCTCACGCTGGCTACCAGCCACTTATGGTAGCTCACGCAGCCCACTGCAGCAGGGGCTGCAGCCTATGCCATCGCCGGCCACTCACGGCAGCCCAGCTCCAGGCCGAGCTGTTGTTCACCATCTTAGCTGTAGAGGGCGCAGCGTCACTGGCCCATGTGGGATCTGAACTGGCAGCCCTGCTGCTCAGAGCTTGCACTCCCAAGCCAACTTTTAACCAACTGAACCACTCAGCCGGCCCCAGAATTCCTTTTTTTCTCATGGATATCTAATTGATATAACATAATTTATTGAAAAGACAATCGTTTTCCCACTGCTCTTTAGTATCTTCTGTGTCATAAAGCAACTAGTCATATATGTGTGGATCTGTTCCTGACTCTGTATAGTTCCATTGGTCTTTTTGATTCCATTGCACCAATACCACACTGTCTTAATTATTGTAACTTTATATAGTAAATCTTGATTTCTGATAGTAAGTCTCCAGCTTGTTCTTTTTCAAGACTGTCTTGAATATTCTCAGCCCTGTGTATTTCCATATGAATTTTTAAGTCAGTTTGTAAATTTTCACACACACACAAAATATCTGCTAGGATTTTTACTGAGATTACATTGCATCTGTAGAGATTTTATATATATATATATATATATATATATATATATATATATATATATATATGACATCTTTCATTAGATTTGCTCCTAGGTGTTGCTATTATAGATAGTATTGGTTATTAAATTTTCTAATTGTTAGTGGTTGGTATGTAGAAATACAATTAATTTTTGTATATTGTCCTTGTATTCAGCAACCTTGCTGAATTCAGTTGTTAGATTTCTGCCCTTCAAATTTTTTTTAACTAGAAGTAACACAAGTTTGTTGTTAAAGAAAAATAACAGTAATATGAAAGGAAAAAGGAAAAATTCCCTTCCTTCCCAACACAACTGTCTTTGTCCATATATACGCTCATAGAAAGTAAATAAGAATGGGATCATATTACACCTGCTCTGGAGAACCATGAACCGTGATTAAATTTGACATTTGGTTTTGAAATTGAATGTCAATTTCAAGCCACCTCTTATATTTAAAACCAACTCTCTATCCATGGTACCACGGACATCCTGATACCTAAGGCTTGTGTTTTCCTAACTGCCAGGCCCATGCACCTGAGTTTTGACTGGTTTGTAAGATGGCTTACTTTAAATGAACCTCCAGGCTTTCCTTCCAAAGGGAATTTCATTATTTCAAGCAGTCTGTATTTTTAATTTGGACCACTCTAACACACTCCAATATGACAAGAAGTTTAATTAACTGTCTTCATGTGCTAGGTTGACAGAACTGTATTTGTAATTGCTTTGTGACTTATTTAGGGCTCTTTCTGTGTCTCTACATGTAGATCCATGTCATTCTTTTTAATCCCTTCTGTGTTGTATCCAGTGATAGAGATATACCATAGTTGATTTAACTGGCCTTCTATTGACAGACTTGTAGTAAAAAACAGGTGACTTAGGTTGTTACCTAGTCTTTACTATTCTCACTAATGCTGAGCACCCACTTGTATTTCTACCAGTGTACTTTCATTAATACATATTTTAGACAACTTTCTAGAAGTGTAATTGCTGGGTCAAAGGGTATACACATTTAAAAACTTTAAAAAAGAAATCCATTTAATATTTACACAAAACATTTCTTAAAGTTCAATACAGGCTGAGTATAAAAAAATTTTAATTAGGACCCCTGTCTGCCAGTTCATAACTTTATGCCATTTCTTGGCAAAAATGACAACCAATGATGCTGACGAGACTGGAACAGAAGGGTGTAGAGGCAGATCAAATTATTGAATATTGTAAGCAGCAAGTTGCCTGCAAAATTGTTTTTTGAAAGAAGAAACTTCAAGTTGAAAATGCTAAATTGAAGGAAAAAAATTGAAGAATTGAAGCAAGAGCTAATTCAGGCAGAAATTAAAAATGGAATGAAGCAAATGCTATTTTCATCTGGTACTCCACTGCAAGCTAATTCCACGGTTTCTGAAAATTTGATACGGTCTATACAAATAATAACCGTATCTGTTGATGCCAAAGAACAGATAAAAGGAAGAGGACGGGGAGGGAGAAGGAGGAGAAAAGAAGGTGAAGGAAGGAGAAACTTAAAAAGAAAGCAGAGAAAAAGGAGAAAAACAATCATCAATAGCAGGAAGTGCTGACTAAGCCAATAGGTGTTTCCCGACTAGGCCTTCGAATTGGTTGTGTCATCACTGTCAGAAGACATCCTGATGCAGGTTCTGTATAGAAGAGGCAGGTGTTGGAGGAGCAGCCCCAAGAATAGTTGTCAGTGGCCTGGTGAACCATGTTCCTCTTGAACTGATGCAAAATCGCATGGTGATTTCACTTCGTAACCTAAAACCTATAAAGATGAGAGGAGTACTATCTCAAGCAATGCTGATGTGCTAGACTAGTCCACCTGAAGAAGCTGAAACCCTTGCGTCTCCTGATGGCTCTGCTCTGGAGACAGAATTACTTTTGATGGTTTTCCTGGAGAGCTTGACAAGGAGCTGAATCCTAAAAAGAAGATTTGGGAACAGATCCAGCCTGAGGAATGATGAGTGTGTGGCTACATACAAAGGAGCTCCCTTTGAGATATTCTAGGAACAGTACAAATTAACTGAAGAATTATTAGCTTCGCAGCCTTGAGATTATGACTCGTGATTTGGGCTACCAAAAAAGAAATGCATCTGTGAATGTAGAAGTATAGTTACTGTTTGAGAAAAAAAAATCTCACACATAAAATTCTAGCACCGTAGCTATTTATAGCCTTCAATAAGGAGAGGCAAAACAAAAAATTTTGAAACAGCTCTGCATGCCAAGTTATAAAAGGTATGAGTAAAGTTAATTTATTTAAGTCCATGGAGTTCTGGTAGGCCAGGACATGGTACCATAATATAATTTTATCTTTTTTCTGAAAAACTGAATATTACCAGAGCATTGTTAACATATATTGATAACTAAACACAAATGAATTTCCGAAGTTATTTTGTACTCAAGATCCATTATTCTTTTGGGAATAAAGACTCTGTGGCAAAGTAAGAAAAACAATTTTTTAAATTGTAATTCTCATAGATACTGCTACCTTTACAATTTAAGAGAATGTTGCAAATGATCTTTTCTCCCTAGCATAATAGTTTATGACCAGAAAGTACATTGTATACTTCGAGAATGTTAGTGCAGAAAGAGACTTTAAATCATCCCATCTGACTCTTGTTTTTCTAGTTGAGATATAATTCATATTTAATGTAATTTACCATTTTTAAAAAGTGTATAATTCAGTGATTCTTTTTTAGAATATTTACTGTGTTGTACAGTAATCACCACTAGCTAATGCCAGAATATTTTCATCACCTTTAAAAGAAACTCTGTACCTATTAACAGTCAATCCCAGTTCTTCCCTCCCTCAGCCCCTGGCAATAACTTTCTGTCTCTATGGATTTGCCTTTTTGGGACATTTCATATAAATGGAGTCATACAATATGTAGCCTTTTGTGACTTGCTTCTTTTACTTAATATAATGTTTTCAAGATTCATTCGTGTTGTAGCGTGAACAGTACTTCATCCCTTTTCGTGGCTGAATAATATTCCACTGCATGGATAGACCACATTTTATTTGTCAGTTGATAAAAGAGTAATTTGCGTTGCTTTCCCTTTTGGGCTATTACAAATAAAACTACAATGAATATTTGTGTACCAGTTTTTGTGTGACCATGTGTTTTCAATTCTCTTGGCTATATAACTAAGAGTCTTTGCATTTATTTAGATTTTCTTTAATTTTTTTTTAACAGGTGTTGCCGTTTTCAACATACAAGTTTTACACTTCTTTGGTTAAATTTATTCCTGAATATTTTATTCTTTTCAGTGCTATCATACATAAATGCAGTTGTTTTCTTAATTTCATTTTCAGATTGTTCATTGTTGATGTAAAGAAATAGTTGATTTTTTGTTGTTGTTAATCTTGTATCCTTCGGGTTTGCTGAAGTCATAAACTAGCTCTAATAACTTTTTGTGGATTCTTTAGGATTTTCTATATATAAGATCATGTCATCTGCAAATAGTGGTAGTTTTACTTCTTCCGCTCCAATCTGGATGCCTTCTATTTCTTTTCTTGCCTCACTGTCCTGGATAGAACCTGGTACATTGTCGAATAGGAGTAGTGAGAACAGACATTCTTGTCTTGTTCCTGATCTTAGGCAGAAAGCATCCAGTCTTGATCATTGAGCATGTTCATTGTGGGTTTTTCATAGATGCCTTCCCTTTATTAGGTTGATGACATTTTTTTCTGCTATCCAGTTGAGTGTTTTTATCATGAAAGGGTGTTGGGAATTTGTCAGATGCTTTTATAGATGAGATGGCAGGTCATATTTCCCTGTCCTCGGAGGGTTGGATACATGTGTTTCTGTTACTTTTCCTATCCTTGCTGTGCCCAGCCTGGCCGTCCCCACTGCACATGTGGCACTTTGGTTGAGGTGCAGCCTGTGGTCAGCATCCTGGGGAAGTCTCGCCCTCCTGCCTTGACTCCCTCACCTGGCAGTGCTGGCCTTATGGAGAGCCTGGGTCATGACCTTCCTGGTCATCTGCTGATGAAATAACAGTATTGTCTGCTTTTTAAAAAGATGCTCTTGCCAATTGTCCCCCTGCTCCTGGCACACATGCGTAAAAAGGCAGCGGCTCTCCTAACTGCCCTGACCTCATTGTGCGTGTATAGCATCCCTGCCTACTTCGTGGGGCCTGCCATACAAAGAGCTGTCGATGCCAGCTGATGGCTCCCAGCCCCTCCTCAGCCCTGGGGCCTGTTACACTGGCCTGTCTGCCCCGCTGCCTGCTACATCTCTGGGAATGTATGCTTTTGGCCTCTTTGGAACTGACCTATGGTTATCCCCAGGTTCAACTGCCCCCACTTGGGTTCTCTATGAAGCAGCTGCTTGAGAAGTTGCCTCTCTTGGCCACACTGATGGGCCACTTGGGGCAGGAGATGGACTTCCTGGCCTTTCAGTAGCCATAATTAATTCCAGTCACAAAAATGTATTTCTGGTGTTAGCCCTGTAAAAGCTAATTGTGTGGAAGCCATCAGGTTGCCAAATAGTCACCTATCACTTCCTGTGACGTGCGTCACACAGTCCCTGTTCCATGGTGCTTCCCCACTCAGGTCGCTTTAATAACCACTTCTGAAATGCTAGTCCTTCTAGTCGGTGTCACTTAGGAGACTTATTCTGTGTCATTTAGCCTCAAAGTCTAGACCAGGAATATATTTGGAACAAGTGATCCTATTGAAAGCTCAATCAGAGCATTGTCACTCCTGTGATCAAAATCCACCAAATAGCATTCCTTCTCACTCAGAGTAAAAGCCTCTGCCAGAAATGCACGCTCTGACCTCTGCGGGGCTCCCTTCCTCACTGCCTTCTTGGTGCGAGGCCTCCTCTGCCCATCTTACTTAAAATCCTGAATACCTCCTCTCCCCGCTCTGCTCTGGTTCCTCCTTCCCTGCTTCACTTTCCTTCAAAGCATGGTTCCCCCTCAGGAATGGAGGCTCCAGTGAAGGCAGAAGACTATATTTTATCCACAGCTCTTCCCAGCACTGGCTCATTGCAAGCACTCGATGTATAATTGCTGAATGAATGGCTGAGACGTACCTGTACTCTACCAATGAGCAATGCTCGGGCTAAGCGAGTGCGCTCGTTTCCCCACAGCACATGGCCAGTCAGTGGTGGAGCGGACCCTCATCCCCGAAGCTTCCCCACAGTCTGCTTCTCTGACGGATGCCTCAGGCCTCCTCTGTGGAGCACCTCTGAGGGAAAGCTCTCCGTTTCTAGTCTTTGCATGCTTTCCTTCCTTGGTGCCCACCAGGAAGTCAGAGCTGTTCTGTGGGAGGACATTATTGACTGTGTGTAATAATTTTCACCGATTTTGATGTGGCCTGAAGACAGGGTAGGATGCTCTGAGGAGCGTTCTTCAACCTCTGCCTCAGTCCTGGGACTGACGTCGTGTCGGGCTGACTTCTCCTGGCAGAAGGCTGCGTTATGAGCCCTACCATCTCTCTTGGCCCTGCTGTCCTTATTTGTGTTTTTACCACTCGAATCTTTTTACTGTGACCCCCACAGCAGTTTGCTTTTTTCCCCCTCTCCTTCCTTTGGTCTATTCAGGAACTTGATGTTGTTTTTCAGGTCTAGGGGATTATTCACTTTAACAAGAATTATTTTAGGGACTAAAAGTCCCAGTGAAGTTCTTAGTGGTGTATGTTTGTTGCTGCTCCTAAGCTTCCTCCTAAGTCATGTAAGTAGGACAGTAAGAGCAGAGATCAACATGTCTCACCATGGTGGAGCTGTCTGTTTTTCTTGCTTTCCCTATAGATCATCAGAATGAAGTCAGTCGTCTGGCTTTTCAGGATGAACAGGAACAAGCGATCCTAAAAGGAAACTTCTCATCTTTTCTTCTTGCTGTCAACTTTGTCTGCTTTTTCTTTCCAGGTTGTGTCAACGCTGCTCATAAACATCATCCCAGAGGAGCACATCCCACTGAATTTATTGGGGAAGGCAAAGATCAGCTGGAAAGCCTGGGTGAAGGAGTCTCCTCGGCCTGTCCCCGGTTTTAATCCAGACTCCATGTGCGAGTCCCAGGTATGGCTGCCCAGTTGTTTCAGTTGGAGTCTGCGAGTCCCCGATTTAGACAAATTGATTCAAAACAGAGACAAAGAAATGGAGGCATGTGCACAGAAACAGATGTTGTAGCTCATAAGAGAAGGAGTTGTTAGTGTCCAAGTTGGTGTCAACATTTGGTTTTAGAAAGGGTCAACCTTGACTGCTAGCATTTGGCCCTGAGTATAAAACTTGCAACCACCTTGGGAAGGTTTCTGTAGCAGAAGGCCTCTGGACTTGACTCTGCAAAGCTTAGAAATACAGAGCCTGCGTTTTCCTTTGAGCCCTGAGTGGCTGAAGATCAGGGAACTGCTGTGAGGTTCCATTCCTCCCTGCTCCGTGCTTTAGGAACCAGCTCTCACAGGGCCAGGCCCAGGGCAGTGATACCTGGGCCCAGTGCTGCTGCAAGAGAGCAATACTGTGTCTCCACTAAAGATTTCCAAGGCCTCTGCGTGTTCTTGGTGGGGGAGTATCCTCAAGTTCCCAGCTCACAAGTGCTTTGTCACCAGCTCTAACAGACATTCCAATAGGTTTGCAGCTGCCACTTTTCTTTCCCTTTGTAGATCATAGGCTAAATGCATGCTACATTTTACAACCAGAAACCCTTCTTTTAATTAGTTTCTGATTCATTAATCCCACTTTGTAAAAGTATAAATTCAGTCCTTAAAGGACGTTAGAAAGGTTTTGTTGTTCTTACTCCCGCGGTACAGGTGAGGGAGTACCTAGGCCCAGGTCACGGTTATGAAGTTTAGACTCTAAATGTTCTCATTTCCATTTAGAAGTCAAGGGTACCTGACCTTGAGTCAGCATGGGTGGGTGCGGGGGAGTAGGAGGACATATGAACACACTAAAATGTGTGTGTGTGTGGTGTGTGTGTGTGTGTGACAGTCCTTGGGGGGGAAAAAACTTTTAATGGTCTATATGTGTTCACCTCCTTTATTTAAAAAAAAATAAAAATTGCTTCCATTTATACCCTGCCTCTTCCCATCGAGGACCTGAGGCAGGTTGCAGTGGAGGGACAGACACAATAAGGTTAATCAAACCTTATTGGGTAAAGGGTAGGGCTGGCTTACACAGGGGACATCACCTCCGGTCCAGCAATGGCGGCCTTCCCCTCTGCAGGTGATCATCAGGCACGGGGAGCTGCTCTGTGGGGTACTGGACAAAGCACACTATGGCAGCTCCACCTACGGCCTGGTTCACTGCTGCTATGAGATCTACGGAGGGGAGACCAGTGGCAAGATTCTGACCTGCCTGGCCCGCCTCTTCACTGCCTACCTGCAGCTCTACAGAGGCTTTACCTTGGGTGAGTCCTGGGCGAATGGCCCTGTAGGTGCCTTTCCTGGCCACATGCCCACCATGATGTCTCCTAGCAGCCTCCAGGGAGTGGCCAGGCTTCACAGCCTTGCTCCTTGGCAGTGCTTTCTACCCCTCCCCCACAGCCAGTGTTTCTTCAAGATCTGCAGCACACAGCGACCTTCTCTGTCTCTTTCTCAACTCCACCCTTTACAGTAGTTTTCTGTCCCTGACTGAGTTTTCACATTCACGCTCCCCTCCATTCTCTCCCACAAGTGCCCTTCCAGATTCCCTGGGCATGCTGTGCTCTGCAAAGGGGCTTCCCTGTTGTCAGAACCTTCCACACCTCCTAACCCAGTGAGGGCACCAGCGCTGTTGGAAATGCCATATTGGGGCAGGCCTGTCAGGGCGATCCTAAGCTAGGAAGAGGAGCTGCCTTGTTTCCTCCCTGGAAATGAGTGCACAGTGTTTTAGGAGAAAGGGAACAAGCACGCTGTTACTGTCTGTGCACTGGTTGAAGTGAGATCAGAAGATCTGCTCAGGGCTCGGCCCCTAGCTGAGCTTATTCAGGGCAGTGGGCCCCTGAGGACACAGGGTGGAGTCCAGGCCCTTCTGCAGTGATCCTGTGAGGAGTAAGTGACAGGCTACACGTTGAACATGAGCTACAGTGAGTATGGGAATTGTCTAGTTGATGAGACCATTCTTGGTGAAAGTGAGACTGCTTCATGGATTTCCTCGAGTGCAAACATGATAGGAATTCCCCCATGGGGCCAGAGGGCCTGCCACAACTGCAGTGTGTTCATTGGGGCCTGCATAATTATATAATATACAGAGGGTGCCAAAAAAAATTTATACACATTTTAAGAAACGGAAAAACTATTAAAATTGTCATACTCAATATATACCAATAACAGGGCCGGCCGAGTGG